>NW_020327650.1:0-15000 GCF_001858045.2 Oreochromis niloticus
TCCTCGGCCCTTGACCTATCCCGACTCGGATCCCGTCCTCGGACCCTCTGTTCCCTCGGTGGCGGACGGGGCTTCTATGGACGGTGAGGGCTCTGCCACAATTTGGTCCCAAAAGTTGTCTTCATTTGGGCTGTCCCTTTGTCCACGTGATGTCTCTTGTTCCCCCTGTTCGTGTGTAGTCACCACTTCCTCTATAAAGGCCACCTGGGAAGGATCCTCTCGTGTGCGTCTGCGTCTCAGTGTCCCCCGTGGGTTCGTTTCCCTCTGTCGGTTCATCTCCCTGTCGTGGTCCTGTATCGTTGACTCGGCTGCTCCATCTTTCTGAGGTTACATCCGGTCCCATGGCAGCCGTCACCAAGGCTTCAGCATGCTCCACCACGTCCCGGGCATCGTGGCAAATTACGCCGAGCCCACCTTGTCGCAACTTCAAAAGCCACCTTCCAGTCCACTCTGTATCCAGGACCAAACCCTCCAACGTCTCTTCCAAGGCTGTTTCATAATGATCCTGAAGATCACCATGGTGGTGTGGCCCCAGTTTTGCATTACCAACAATCATGTCAGCCGTCTTGGCGTTGGGGGCTGCTGGCTTAATAACATTAGCCAACATGTCCACCATTCGGGAGATCATTGGGGTTGAGACTTCTCTCCAGTGACATTTTGTAAATGGTGCACAATCTTGATCACCTTTTTCAATTGGCGCACCAATGCCCCAAATTTGGGTCCGCAGATGTGTTTCTCTGCTGCCACCTGGGTTGAGGAAACCTCCCCTGCTGCCTAAACCAAGGTCGCCGGAAAAAACCACCATCCCCAGCGTTGCCCCCCCATCCGGGGTTGGCTTGGCGGACCACATCCGCGTAGGACCGTTGTTGTGGCCCCCAATACCTTGGTGGCATGGGAGGAGGACGACGGGGGGGGAAGGATGGAACCCTGAAGGGAGGCACAGGCTGGTTAGGAGGTGGGTTACGGCCCCGTCCTCCCTGGGGAGGACCGAGGTATGCACGGTCCTTCCCTCCTGGGCCCCTCCCTCCCCGGTCCCAAGAAGACCAAGCCTGGTCTTGAAATTGGGGTCGATTGGTATTGGTCGCATACGGGAGCGACCCCTCTCCCATAGCGGACCTGCTGCCACCCTCCATCAGCCATAATGGAGGGCTGGTAAATTTCAATATTTTTTGTTTTTTTGTTGTTGTTTTTTTTTTTGATTTTTTTATTTCTATTAAAAAAATAAAAAAAAAAAATAAAAACTAAAAATGAAATTAAAGTCTTAAACAAAAAATACCCTTAAAAAGATTCAAAAATAAAAATCGTGTGCCGCTGTGGCGACGTTTCGACCACTATTGGTCTTCTTCAGGCCTGGGCACACTCAAAACTAACTAAAAGTAGTCTGCTGAAAAAAGCGACTGTCTCTGTCGAAGGGCAACGAAAGAATGAGCCTGGTCTGCAGGCTCACCCCTTAAATAAGCTCTGGCTCCGCCCCTACGGCTTCTGAATTTTAAACAAAAAGAAATCCCCACAATCTAAATGAATTCACCAAAACGTTTTTAAATCTTACCAATAATTTTTTAATGAACTAAAACCACACCATATGAAATAATATGAACTAAATGGTGTGTATATAAAATAAATTAACTATTTACAGAAAAACTTTTTAAACTAAATTATTTATTAATTTATTTATTTATGACAAGTATTTATTTATTCATATATTTATTCAAACTGTGTGTAAATTGTTGTAACCCCTAATTTAAACTTACAAAACTTATATATTAAATTTTTAAACTATTTACAATAGAATGTACAAAACCAAAATAAGTGGGGGTGGGGAAGGGGATGGGACTAGGGTTAGGAATAGGAGTAGGGAAGGGGATTAGGACAAGGGTTGGGACAGTGGGTTGGGTTAGGGCTAGGAGTGGGAAGGTGGTTAGGGTTAGGGTAAGGTAACAGGATAGGGGATAGGAGTGTGGAATAGGGTTAGGATTAGGACTAGGGGAAGGGATTGGGAATGGGGAAAGGAATTAGGGTTAGGGTAAGGGAAGGGGGTTGGGGTTAGGATAAGGGTTTGGGGTTGGGGTTAATGGTTAGGGTTAGGGCTAGGAATAGGGAAGGGGTTAGGATTAGGGTAAGGGAAGCAGGTGGGGATAGGAGTAGGGAACGGGGTAGGAACAGGAATGGGGAAGGATTGGGATAGGGGTAAGGAAATCAGATGGGGTTAGGATAGTGATTGGGGATAGGAAATAAACTGAAGCCAGGCTCATAGACCAGACAAGCTTGGTCTTGGCCTACCAACTAAACTCACTGCCATTTAAGGTTCAGGCCAAGTGGTTCCCTTGTGCCCAACCAATGGATCCATCGTCTTTCCCTGGCTTTCCGCTCCCGGAGTGTCCAAGTCACATTACTCTGAATCCCTGCAACCCTAAGTGCTTGGAATCCGTGTGAAAGAAAATGTCTAACCAAGGGAGTCTGAGTTTGTTTTTTGTTTAGAATGTTATATTTATGTTGCCACATTCTCATCCTAATTGTGTTCCTCGTTTCACCGACATACTTCATGTCACATTTTGTACAAAAAATCAAATAAACCACATTTTTGGTTTGTGGTGAAAAATCTTGTGTTAATCTAAAAATTCTTTTGGTTGTTGAGTTTTTAGCATATTTCAATGAGCAAAAATTCTCCATGTGTCCATGGGATTGCTCCTTCAAAGACTTGAGCTTTGCTCTAACTAAAAGGTCTTTTAGATTTTTATTCCTCTTATATGCTGAAATGACATCATAATCACTCAACAGCCCCGTATTACCCAGAATTGTCTCAAAATTTTCTTTAAATTTGTGATTAAGGGTCCTACTGACCGAAGAAAATTGAGTGATTAAGGGAATCATCTTTTTTGCCTTATAAGTTTCTGTTCCCTGAAAGATGTTAAGCACCTTCTCAAAAAGGATCTGGAATAGCCCTAGTACGTAACGCTCGAAACAAACATGTACCGCTTCCCAAAATCTTCCTGTCTCGTACAAATCCGAGAAAAACGTAAAAGTTGGGACTTAACAAGTCCCTTAAAAGTGTGCTGAGGATGAAAACTGGACTTAAATAAAAGAGCGTGCGTATCCGTCTTCTTGAAAAAACTTTAACATCCAGTTCCCACTTAAAGCAAAGTCATGACCCTTGTAGACCGTTGTGTCAAGAAATCAATGGCTGAAGAATTAATTTCAGATTTTAATTGAATGGAGGGGTCATGAGAATTCAAAATCTCCATGAATTCTTTGAATTCCTCTAAAGAATAATCCCATACCCCCATATATCGTCCAAATAACGGAGGTAATGAATTGGTTTCTTTGGGCACTTGGCTAATGCCCCTTCTTCCCAATTAGCCATAAAGAGATTTGCATACGCGGGGGCAAATCTCTTCCCCATTGCAGTCCCTTTGATCTGCAAATAAAACTTTTCATCAAAAACAAAATCATTTCTGTCAAATTGATCTCTAGTAATCGTAATACTCCTCGTCTGGTCTACTGTCATCCGGGTACTTCAAAAAACTTTTTGACAGTTTCCAATCCTGCGGCAATGGGAATATTAGTATATAAACTGTCCACATCTAGACTAAAAAATAAAGCATTTTCAGAAATTTTAAACCAGTGACTATTTCTATAAAATGATATGTGTCCTTCACGTAAGAAGGATGAAGAACCGATAACGGATTCAGAAAAAAATCAATGAATTCAGCTGTTGCATAAGTTTCGCTCCCACAATCCGAAACTATAGGCCTACCCGGAGGGACCTGGAATGGCACCGTCCATGTCTCCGGGGGCTTGTGAATCTTAGGAAGGACGTAAAATCGTCTCCCTTGGTTATCTAACCTTTTAATACTTTGCCTGTTTATGATTAATGAATTTTAACTTTTAAGTGTTTCAATATCATGAATATCGGAATGTTTCCAAATAAATCGGCTCATCTAACTTTTATAATAACTTGGTCGTTCAATTGCCTGAAACTTCCAAGACATACTGGTCTCTATCTAAATCACCACCGAACTCCTTTATCGCCGGTTTAACAATAATGTGTTTCGCTTCATGAGTTGCCTAATCGCTTGATTTTCCTCCTTGTTAAGTTAGATTTTCCTCCCTTATTGTAAATATTATTAAAATCTTTAAATCTTTCTCAATAACAAATGAATTTCCTCTGGCACTTTCTCTTTGGTGGAATCCAATCTGAAGGGGTGTGAATGGTTGTTTACCGGTTGTTCGACCCTGAAAGTATGCGCCAGGCTTAATTTCCGATGATAATTTTGTATGTCCAATTTTAATTGATGTTTCTGTCTCTTTTGTAATCCAAAGTGGGAATAAAAGTAAGACCTTTGTTTAAAATATCTAATTGAGCCTGTGTGGGAGTGAAATGTTGGCCAAAATAATAACATTTTGCGCAACCAGGGGTTTCTCACCCCAAGCCCCTCCCTAGAGGGTTCAAGGGGCTTATAAGTTAACGCCGTCGACCAATGGTCAACATTTTCGTGCCGTTCCCTGGTCCAGTGAATGTTGTCACTTTCAGTCTGGAACTGCTCCACAGGAGTGGGCTGACGAAGGGCAATTCCTGAAAAATGTGGCCGTTCAGCTTAATCAAGTTCCTCTGTTCTGACTCGGGCAAGCCGTAGAGTAGTTCACAAAGGAACCCATATTTCCGCATATGGAAAACGCCTCTTGACCATACGGATGGCCGTCTGCAACTGCTTCAGTGTTGTTTCTTTAAACTTTTGCCCTCGGCTGTTCAGCCACATGAAATCAGCACTTTTTCAACTCGAACCTGCACGACCGCTTCAAAGAACCGCCCCTAGGTGCGAAAGTTGGCCCTGGGAAACTATCTATCTGGAGATCTGCAAACCCATGATGAGGAAGTCTGGACAGGTTGGAATCACCATAAAGAGCCACTTCTTGGAAACCGAGACCGTCCAATCCACCATTTTCCGGTCCGTTCTGATATGTCTGGTCGGTCCAAACTTGTTGGGTTGTGGGGTAGAGACCCAACTTGGCTCCTCCAGAACCGAATCAAAGTCCAACAAATCAACTTCTTCAACTGAACCGCCTTGCGATCTCTGTGGACTTGAACTCACCGTACTGACTTTGGCAGGAGGCCGGACCAGCGGTTCCTCGGCCCTTGACCTATCCCGACTCGGATCCCGTCCTCGGACCCTCTGTTCCCTCGGTGGCGGACGGGGGGCTTCTATGGACGGTGAGGGCTCTGCCACAATTGGTCCCAAAAGTTGTCTTCATTTGGGCTGTCCTTTGTCCACGTGATGTCTCTTGTTCCCCTGTTCGTGTGTAGTCACCACTTCCTCTATAAAGGCACCTGGGAAGGATCCTCTCGTGTGCGTCTGCGTCTCAGTGTCCCCGTGTGGGTTCGTTTCCCTCTGTCGGTTCATCTCCTGTCGTGGTCCTGTATCAGTTGACTCGGCTGCTCCATCTTTCTGAGGGTTACCATCCGGTCCCATGGCAGCCGTCACCAAGGCTTCAGCATGCTCCACCACGTCCCGAGGCAATCGTGGCAAATTACGCCGAGCCACCTTGTCGCAACTTCAAAAGCCACCTTCCAGTCCACCTCTGCATCCAGGACCAAACCCTCCAACGTCTCTTCCAAGGCTGTTTCATAATGATCCTGAAGGATCACCATGGTGGTGTGGCCCAGTTTTGGCATTACCAACAATCATGTCAGCCGTCTTGGCGTTGGGGCTGCTGGCTTAATAACATTAGCCAACATGTCCACCATTCGGGAGATCATTTGGGTTGAGACTTCTCTCCAGTGACATTTGTAAATGGTGCACAATCTTGATCACCTTTTTCAATTGGCGCACCAATGCCCCAAATTTGGGGTCCGCAGATGTGTTTCTCTGCTGCCACCTGGGTTGAGGAAACCTCCCTGCTGCCTAACCAAGGTCGCCGGAAAAAACCACCATCCCCAGCGTTGCCCCCCCATCCGGGGTTGGCTTGGCGGACCACATCCGCGTAGGACCGTTGTTGTGGCCCCCAATACCTTGGTGGCATGGGAGGAGGACGACGGGGGGAAGGATGGAACCCTGAAGGGAGGCACAGGCTGGTTAGGAGGTGGTTTACGGCCCCGTCCTCCTGGGGAGGACCGAGGTATGCGCGGTCCTTCCTCCTGGGCCCCTCCCTCCCCGGTCCCAAGAAGACCAATCCGGTCTTGAATTTGGGTCGATTAATATGGTCTGCATACGGGAGCGACCCCTCTCCCATAGCGGACCTGCTGCCACCCTCCATCAGCCATAATGGAGGGCTGGTGAAAATTTCAATATTTTTTTGTTATTTTTGTTGTTTTTGTTTTTTTGTTTTTTATTTTCTATTAAAAAATAAACAATAAAAAAATAAAAGTAAAAAATTAAATTAAACTCTACAAACTAAAAATGCCTTGCAAAAGGTTCAAAAACAAAAATCGTGTGCCGCTGTGGCGACGTTTCGACCACTATTGGTCTTCTTCAGGCCTGGGCACACTCAAAACTAACTAAAAGTAGTCTGCTGAAAAAAGCGACTGTCTCTGTCGAAGGGCAACGAAAGAATGAGCCTGGTCTGCAGGCTCACCCTTAAATAAGCTCTGGCTCCGCCCCTACGGCTTCTGAATTTTAAACAAAAGAAATCCCACAATCTAAATGAATTCACCAAACGTTTTTAAATCTTACCAATAATTTTTAATGAACTAAAACCACACCATATGAAATAATATGAACTAAATGGTGTGTATATAAAATAAATTAACTATTACAGAAAAACTTTTAAACTAAATTATTTATTAATTTATTTATTTATGACAAGTATTTATTTATTCATATATTTATTCAAACTGTGTGTAAATGTTGTAACCCCTAATTAAACTTACAAAACTTATATATTAAATTTTTAAACTATTACAATAGAATGTACAAAACCAAAATAAGTGGGGTGGGGGAAGGGATGGGACTAGGTAGAATAGGAGTAGGGAAGGGGATTAGGACAAGGGTTGGGACAGTGGGTTGGGGTTAGGGCTAGGATGGGAAAGGTGGTTAGGGTTAGGGTAAGGTAACAGGATAGGGGATAGGAGTGTGGAATAGGGTTAGGATTAGGACTAGGGAAGGGATTGGGAATGGGAAAGGAATTAGGTTAGGGTAAGGGAAGGGGGTTGGGTAGGATAAGGGTTTGGGGTTGGGGTTAAGGGTTAGGGTTAGGGCTAGGAATAGGGAAGGGTTAGGATTAGGGTAAGGGAAGCAGGTGGGGATAGGAGTAGGGAACGGGTAGGAACAGGAATGGGGAAGGTATTGGGATAGGGGTAAGGAAATCAGATGGGGTTAGGATAGTGATTGGGGATAGGAAATAAACTGAAGCCAGGCTCATAGACCAGACAAGCTTGGTCTTGGCCTACCAACTAAACTCACTGCCATTTAAGGTCAGGCCAAGTGGTTCCCTTGTGCCCAACCAATGGATCCATCGTCTTTCCCTGGCTTTCCGCTCCCGGAGTGTCCAAGTCACATTACTCTGAATCCCTGCAATCCTAAGTGCTTGGAATCCGTGTGAAAGAAAATGTCTAACCAAGGGAGTCTGAGTTTGTTTTTTGTTTAGAATGTTATATTTATGTTGCCACATTCTCATCCTAATTGTGTTCCTCGTTTCACCGACATACTTCATGTCACATTTTGTACAAAAAATCAAATAAACCACATTTTTGGTTTGTGGTGAAAAATCTTGTGTTAATCTAAACATCCTTTTGGTTGTTGAGTTTTTAGCATATTTCAATGAGCAAAAATTCTCCATGTGTCCATGGGATTGCTCCTTCAAAGACTTGAGCTTTGCTCTAACTAAAAGGTCTTTTAGATTTTATTCCTCTTATATGCTGAAATGACATCATAATCACTCAACAGCCCCGTATTACCCAGAATTGTCTCAAAATTTCTTTAAATCTGTAATTAAGGGTCCTACTGACCGAAGAAAATTGAGTGATTAAGGGAATCATCTTATTTTGTCTTATAAGTTTCTGTTCCCTGAAAGATGTTAAGCATCTTTTCAAAAGGACCTGGAATAGCCCCTAGTACGTAACGCTCGAAACAAAATGTGTACCGCTTCCCAAAAATCTTCCTGTCTCGTACAAATCCGAGAAAAACGTAAAAGTTGGGACTTAACAAGTCCTTAAAAGTGTGCTGAGGATGAAAACTGGACTTAAATAAAGAGCGTGCGTATCCGTCTTCTTGAAAAAAACTTTAACATCCAGCTTCCCACTTAAAGCAAAATCATGACCCTTGTAGACCGTTGTGTCTAGGAAGTCAATGGCTGAAGAATTAATTTCAGATTTTAACTTAATGGAGGGGTCATGAGAATTCAAAATCTCCATGAATTCTTTGAATTCTTCTAAAGAATAATCCCATACCCCCATATATCGTCCAAATAACGGAGGTAATGAACTGGTTTCTTTGGGCACTTAGCTAATGCTCCTTCTTCCCAATTAGCCATAAAGAGATTTGCGTACGCAGGGGCAAATCTCTTCCCCATTGCAGTCCCTTTGACCTGCAAATAAAACTTTCATCAAAAACAAAATCATTTCTCGTCAAATTAATCTCTAATAATCGTAATACTTCCTCGTCTGGTCTACGGTCATCCGGGTACTTCAAAAAAACTTTTTTGACAGTTTCCAATCCCGCGGCAATGGGAATATTAGTATATAAACTGTCCACATCTAGACTAAAAAATAAAGCATTTTCAGAAATTTTTAAACCAGTGACTATTTCTATAAAATGATATGTGTCCTTCACATAAGAAGGATGAAGAACCGATAACGGATTCAGAAAAAAATCAATGAACTCAGCTGTTGCATAAGTTTCGCTCCCACAATCCGAAACTATAGGCCTACCCGGAGGGACCTGAAATGGCACCGTCCATGTCTCCGGGGGCTTGTGAATCTTAGGAAGAACGTAAAATCGTCTCTCCTTGGTTCATCTAAACCTTTTAAATACTTTGCCTGTTTATGATTAATGAATTTTTTAACTTTTAACGTGTTTACATATCATGAATTATCGGAATTGTTTCCAAATAAATCGGCTCATCTAACTTTTTATAATAAACTTGGTCGTTCAATTGCCTGGAAACTTCCAAGACATACTGGTCTCTATCTAAAATCACCACCGAACTACCTTTATCCGCCGGTTTAACAATAATGTGTTTCGCCTTCATGAGTTGCCTAATCGCTTGATTTTCCTCCCTTGTTAAGTTAGATTTTTCCTCCTTATTGTAAAATATTTATTAAAATCTTTAAATCTTTCTCAATCAACAAATGAATTTCCTCTGGCACTTTCTCTTTTGGTGGAATCCAATCTGAAGGTGGTGTGAATGGTTGTTTACCGGTTTGTTCTGACCCCTGAAAGTATGCCGCCAGGCTTAATTTCCGATGATAATTTTGTATGTCCAATTTTAATTGATGTTTCTGTCTCTTTTGTAAATCCAAGTGGAATAAAAGTAAGACCTTTGTTTAAAATATCTAATTGAGCCTGTGTGGGAGTGAAATGTTTGGCCAAAATAATAACATTTTGCGCAACCAGGGGTTTCTCACCCCCAAGCCCCTCCCCTAGAGGGTTCAAGGGGCTTATAAGTTTAACGCCGTCGACCAATGGTCAAACATATTTCGTGCCGTTTCCCTGGTCCAGTGAATGTTGTCACTTTCAGTCTGGAACTGCTCCACAGGGAGTGGGCTGACGAAGGGCAAGTTCCTGAAAATGTGGCCGTTCAGCTTAATCAAGTTCCTCTGTTCTGACTCGGGCAAAGCCGTAGAGTAGTTCAGCAAAGGAACCATATTTCCGCATATGGAAAACGCCTCTTGACCATACGGATGGCCGTCTGCAACTGCTTCAGTGTTGTTTCTTTAAACTTTTGCCCTCGCTGTTCAGCCCACATGAAATCAGCACTTTTTCAACTCGAACCTGCACGACCGCCTTCAAAAGAACCGCCCCTAGGTGCCGAAAGTTGGCCCCTGGGAAACTATCTATCTGGAGATCTGCAAACCCATGATGAGGAAGTCTGGACAGGTTGGAATCACCAATAAAGAGCCACTTCTTGGAAACCGAGACCGTCCAATCCACCATTTTCCGGTCCGTTCTGATATGTCTGGTCGGTCCAAACTTGTTGGGTTGTGGGGTAGAGACCCAACTTGGCTCCTCCAGAACCGAATCAAAGTCCAACAAATCAACTTCTTCAACTGAACCGCCTTGCGGATCTCTGTGGACTTGAACCTCAACCGTACTGACTTTGGCAGGAGGCCGGACCAGCGGTTCCTCGGCCCTTGACCTATCCCGACTCGGATCCCGTCCTCGGACCCTCTGTTCCCTCGGTGGCGGACGGGGGCTTCTATGGACGGTGAGGGCTCTGCCACAATTTGGTCCCAAAAGTTGTCTTCATTTGGGCTGTCCCTTTGTCCACGTGATGTCTCTTGTTCCCCTGTTCGTGTGTAGTCACCACTTCCTCTATAAAGGCCACCTGGGAAGGATCTCTCGTGTGCGTCTGCGTCTCAGTGTCCCCCGTGTGGGTTCGTTTCCCTCTGTCGGTTCATCTCCCTGTCGTGGTCCTGTATCAGTTGACTCGGCTGCTCCATCTTTCTGAGGGTTACCATCCGGTCCCATGGCAGCCGTCACCAAGGCTTCAGCATGCTCCACCACGTCCCGAGGCAATCGTGGCAAATTACGCCGAGCCCACCTTGTCGCAACTTCAAAAGCCACCTTCCAGTCCACCTCTGCATCCAGGACCAAACCCTCCAACGTCTCTTCCAAGGCTGTTTCATAATGATCCTGAAGGATCACCATGGTGGTGTGGCCCCAGTTTTGGCATTACCAACAATCATGTCAGCCGTCTTGGCGTTGGGGGCTGCTGGCTTAATAACATTAGCCAACATGTCCACCATTCGGGAGATCATTTGGGGTTGAGACTTCTCTCCAGTGACATTTTGTAAATGGTGCACAATCTTGATCACCTTTTTCAATTGGCGCACCAATGCCCAAATTTGGGGTCCGCAGATGTGTTTCTCTGCTGCCACCGGGTTGAGGAAACCTCCCCTGCTGCCTAAACCAAGGTCGCCGGAAAAAACCACCATCCCCAGCGTTGCCCCCCATCCGGGGTTGGCTTGGCGGACCACATCCGCGTAGGACCGTTGTTGTGGCCCCAATACCTTGGTGGCATGGGAGGAGGACGACGGGGGGGAAGGATGGAACCCTGAAGGGAGGCACAGGCTGGTTAGGAGGTGGGTTACGGCCCCGTCCTCCCTGGGAGGACCGAGGTATGCGCGGTCCTTCCCTCCTGGGCCCTCCCTCCCCGGTCCCAAGAAGACCAATCCCGGTCTTGAATTTGGGGTCGATTAATATTGGTCTGCATACGGGAGCGACCCCTCCTCCCATAGCGGACCTGCTGCCACCCTCCATCAGCCATAATGGAGGGCTGGTGAAAATTTCAATATTTTTTTGTTATTTTTGTTGTTTTTTTGTTTTTTTTGTTTTTTTTATTTTCTATTAAAAAAATAAAACAATAAAAAAATAAAAGTAAAAAATTAAATTAAACTCTTACAAACTAAAAATGCCTTGCAAAAGGTTCAAAACAAAATCGTGTGCCGCTGTGGCGACGTTTCGACCACTATTGGTCTTCTTCAGGCCTGGGCACACTCAAAACTAACTAAAAGTAGTCTGCTGAAAAAAGCGACTGTCTCTGTCGAAGGGCAACGAAAGAATGAGCCTGGTCTGCAGGCTCACCCCTTAAATAAGCTCTGGCTCCGCCCCTACGGCTTCTGAATTTTAAACAAAAAGAAATCCCCACAATCTAAATGAATTCACCAAAACGTTTTTAAATCTTACCAATAATTTTTTAATGAACTAAAACCACACCATATGAAATAATATGAACTAAATGGTGTGTATATAAAATAAATTAACTATTTACAGAAAAACTTTTTAAACTAAATTATTTATTAATTTATTTATTTATGACAAGTATTTATTTATTCATATATTTATTCAAACTGTGTGTAAATTGTTGTAACCCCTAATTTAAACTTACAAAACTTATATATTAAATTTTTAAACTATTTACAATAGAATGTACAAAACCAAAATAAGTGGGGTGGGGGAAGGGGATGGGACTAGGGTTAGGAATAGGAGTAGGGAAGGGATTAGGACAAGGGTTGGGACAGTGGGTTGGGGTTAGGGCTAGGAGTGGGAAAGGTGGTTAGGGTTAGGGTAAGGTAACAGGATAGGGGATAGGAGTGTGGAATAGGGTTAGGATTAGGACTAGGGGAAGGGGATTGGGAATGGGGAAAGGAATTAGGGTTAGGGTAAGGGAAGGGGGTTGGGGTTAGGATAAGGGTTTGGGGTTGGGGTTAAGGGTTAGGGTTAGGGCTAGGAATAGGGAAGGGTTAGGATTAGGGTAAGGGAAGCAGGTGGGGATAGGAGTAGGGAACGGGGTAGGAACAGGAATGGGAAGGTATTGGGATAGGGGTAAGGAAATCAGATGGGGTTAGGATAGTGATTGGGGATAGGAAATAAACTGAAGCCAGGCTCATAGACCAGACAAGCTTGGTCTTGGCCTACCAACTAAACTCACTGCCATTTAAGGTTCAGGCCAAGTGGTTCCCTTGTGCCCAACCAATGGATCCATCGTCTTTCCCTGGCTTTCCGCTCCCGGAGTGTCCAAGTCACATTACTCTGAATCCCTGCAATCCTAAGTGCTTGGAATCCGTGTGAAAGAAAATGTCTAACCAAGGGAGTCTGAGTTTGTTTTTTGTTTAGAATGTTATATTTATGTTGCCACATTCTCATCCTAATTGTGTTCCTCGTTTCACCGACATACTTCATGTCACATTTTGTACAAAAAATCAAATAAACCACATTTTTGGTTTGTGGTGAAAAATCTTGTGTTAATCTAAACATCCTTTTGGTTGTTGAGTTTTTAGCATATTTCAATGAGCAAAAATTCTCCATGTGTCCATGGGATTGCTCCTTCAAAGACTTGAGCTTTGCTCTAACTAAAAGGTCTTTTAGATTTTTATTCCTCTTATATGCTGAAATGACATCATAATCACTCAACAGCCCCGTATTACCCAGAATTGTCTCAAAATTTTCTTTAAATCTGTAATTAAGGGTCCTACTGACCGAAGAAAATTGAGTGATTAAGGGAATCATCTTATTTTGTCTTATAAGTTTCTGTTCCCTGAAAGATGTTAAGCATCTTTTCAAAAAGGACCTGGAATAGCCCCTAGTACGTAACGCTCGAAACAAAATGTGTACCGCTTCCCAAAAATCTTCCTGTCTCGTACAAATCCGAGAAAAACGTAAAAGTTGGGACTTAACAAGTCCCTTAAAAGTGTGCTGAGGATGAAACTGGACTTAAATAAAAGAGCGTGCGTATCCGTCTTCTTGAAAAAAACTTTAACATCCAGCTTCCCACTTAAAGCAAAATCATGACCCTTGTAGACCGTTGTGTCTAGGAAGTCAATGGCTGAAGAATTAATTTCAGATTTTAACTTAATGGAGGGGTCATGAGAATTCAAAATCTCCATGAATTCTTTGAATTCTTCTAAAGAATAATCCCATACCCCCCATATATCGTCCAAATAACGGAGGTAATGAACTGGTTTCTTTGGGCACTTAGCTAATGCTCCTTCTTCCCAATTAGCCATAAAGAGATTTGCGTACGCAGGGGCAAATCTCTTCCCCATTGCAGTCCCTTTGACCTGCAAATAAAACTTTTCATCAAAAACAAAATCATTTCTCGTCAAATTAATCTCTAATAATCGTAATACTTCCTCGTCTGGTCTACGGTCATCCGGGTACTTCAAAAAAACTTTTTTGACAGTTTCCAATCCCGCGGCAATGGGAATATTAGTATATAAACTGTCCACATCTAGACTAAAAAATAAAGCATTTTCAGAAATTTTAAACCAGTGACTATTTCTATAAAATGATATGTGTCCTTCACATAAGAAGGATGAAGAACCGATAACGGATTCAGAAAAAAATCAATGAACTCAGCTGTTGCATAAGTTTCGCTCCCACAATCCGAAACTATAGGCCTACCCGGAGGGACCTGAAATGGCACCGTCCATGTCTCCGGGGGCTTGTGAATCTTAGGAAGAACGTAAAATCGTCTCTCCCTTGGTTCATCTAAACCTTTTAAATACTTTGCCTGTTTATGATTAATGAATTTTTAACTTTTAACGTGTTTACAATATCATGAATTATCGGAATTGTTTCCAAATAAATCGGCTCATCTAACTTTTTATAATAAACTTGGTCGTTCAATTGCCTGGAAACTTCCAAGACATACTGGTCTCTATCTAAAATCACCACCGAACTACCTTTATCCGCCGGTTTAACAATAATGTGTTTCGCCTTCATGAGTTGCCTAATCGCTTGATTTTCCTCCCTTGTTAAGTTAGATTTTTCCTCCCTTATTGTAAAATATTTATTAAAATCTTTTAAATCTTTCTCAATCAACAAATGAATTTCCTCTGGCACTTTCTCTTTTGGTGGAATCCAATCTGAAGGTGGTGTGAATGGTTGTTTACCGGTTTGTTCTGACCCCTGAAAGTATGCCGCCAGGCTTAATTTCCGATGATAATTTTGTATGTCCAATTTTAATTGATGTTTCTGTCTCTTTGTAAATCCAAAGTGGGAATAAAAGTAAGACCTTTGTTTAAAATATCTAATTGAGCCTGTGTGGGAGTGAAATGTTTGGCCAAAATAATAACATTTTGCGCAACCAGGGGTTTCTCACCCCCAAGCCCCTCCCCTAGAGGGTTCAAGGGGCTTATAAGTTTAACGCCGTCGACCAATGGTCAAACATATTTCGTGCCGTTTCCCTGGTCCAGTGAATGTTGTCACTTTCAGTCTGGAACTGCTCCACAGGGAGTGGGCTGACGAAGGGCAAGTTCCTGAAAATGTGGCCGTTCAGCTTAATCAAGTTCCTCTGTTCTGACTCGGGCAAAGCCGTAGAGTAGTTCAGCAAAGGAACCCATAT
>NW_020327651.1:0-5000 GCF_001858045.2 Oreochromis niloticus
GTGGGAGACCAACATCAACTCCATCCTCAAAAAGACCCAGCAGAGGATGTACTTCCTGAGACAACTGGGGAAGTACGTCTTCCACAGGAGCTGCTGATCCCAGTTCTACACTGCAGTCATTGAGTCTGTCCTGTGCTCCTCCATCACAGTCTGGTATGGTGCAGCCACTAAACAGGACAGGTGCAGACTGCAGCGGACTGTACGGGCAGCAGAAAGGATCATCGGCGCCCCCCTGCCTCCATCCAGGATCTGTACCTCTCAAGAACCAGGAACGGGCAGGGAAATCATCACAGACCCCTCACACCCTGGACACAGACTTTTTGATCTGCTGCCTCTGCAGACGGTACAGAAGCCTGCAGACCAGGACCACCCGACACAGGAACAGTTTCTTTCCCCTCGCCATCTCCCTTCTAAACAGTTGAACTGTCACACTGCTCCACTGCCAGACTGCAACTGCACCTTATGTACTTCTGTAGTATTCATTCCACCTCATTTCATTTCTGTATTTTATGTATATACGTTTAGATTAGTTATTTGTAGTTGGGTTACACAGCTTTGTGTATGTATGTGTATGCATGTGTAATGTATATATAGATACGTGTGTGTGTGGGGTGCGTGTGTGGTGTGTGTGTGTGTGTGTGTGTTGTGTGTGTGTGTGTGTGATTTACATTGCTGTGCTCGAGAGCCACCATCTACTGGAACCAAATTCCTTGTATTTGTCTGCACATATACTTGGCCAATAACACGATTCTGATGATTTGGCACAAAAACCATGATTTGGCAAAATACTATGATTTAGCAGAAATACTATGATGGAGCAGAAGTACTAAGATGTAGTAAAAGTACTTTGATTTAAGAGAAATCCAATTATGGAGGAGTAATACTTTAAAATGGGAGAAATATTGATACACACACACATTCACAGAGCCTAAAGGGAAGAGTATTTGTGCCATGGAGTGTTAAGAAGAATGTGAGGTCCATATTAGAAAAGCTGGTAAAAAGTTTTCATAATTGTAATAAATGATGAATATGAATTAGTGGTCTGTGATAGTGTATTAATTTGTAGGGCAAAAAACATGTTGTCCAAGGTGGAGTTGAACCCACGACCTTTGGGTTGCAGACCTGTGTCATTACCAGCTGCGCCAGTGGGAAAGACAGTGAGTTGTTGGGAAACAGGGTGATGAGCAATCAGAATTAGATCGCGGTGAGAGTCAAAGAGCGCCGTTTTTTGGAGTTACAAAACGTCGTGTAACTCCAAAACTAGGTGGACTAGAAGCATAATTCTTGTACTGGGTGAATCAGCGGACTTTGGTGTACTTTGACTGCGATTTTCATTGCCCTTTGTACATCTGTCACTGAGATATGACGAGAGAAGAAACTGCAGACCGCAGATATGATTGGCTGGCTGGGAAGCTGGCACAAATATATAGTAATAGTGTGATTAAGCATAAATACTACATTTAGCAGAAATACTGTATTAAGCACAAATCCTATAAAAAGCAGAAATACTATATTAAGCACAAATCCTATAAAAAGCAGAAATAGTATATTAAGCAATATAAATATCCTATAAGAATGGTATAAAAAGCAAAAATTCTGTAATATGATTTGGTAGAAAAACTATAATTAATCAGAAATACTATATTGGGCAGAAATACTATATTTAGCACAAATCTTATAAAATAGCAGAAATAGTATGATTCAGCACAATAGTAATAACTTAAACAGAAAAATTGGAAAAGGAAAATGGACAGCTGAAAAAATGCTGAACATGCTAAGGGTCCTTCAAATGTACTTGCTAAATGAAAAAAAACTCAGCAAAAAAAGTGTAACAGTCACACAATCACAAATATGGAAACATATGGAAACACACATGCACAGAGAGACACACACAGGATCAAATTCAGTCAACCAGTCTAAATATATTGAATTTAAATCATACAATAAGATGCTCCCATAAAAACTCTGTCTCGCCCTCTCTTTCTCTCTCTCTGTCACACACACACACACACACACACACACACACACACACACACACACACACAAGATCCAATTCAGTCAACCAGTCTAAATATATTGAATTTGAATCTTACAATGAGATCATCCCATAAAAAGGCTTTCTCTCTCTCTCTCTCTCTCTCTCTCTGTCACACACACACACACACACACACACACACACACACACACACACACACCAGATCCAATTCAGTCAAGCAGTCTAAATATATTGAATTTGAATCTTACAATGAGATCATCCCATAAAATGGCTTTCTCTCTCTCGCTCTCTCTCTCTCTCTCTCTCTCTCTGTCACACACACACACACACACACACACACACACACACACACACACACACACACACAGGGAGAGAGAAGTAAGTTTCTAGCTCAGTCAAGCAGCCTGGGAGCTGCTGAATTTGAATCCACCAATCAGAGAGCCTGTGCACTTTTTCCCGCCAAAACAGGTGCAGCCGTTTTTACACACACAGAGCACAGAGACAGGATTTCTGCAGTGAATTTCTCATAGTGAGGATTCCTCTCAAACAAATGACCATAATTTCCTAACCGTAGGGGCTAGAACGGTCATTCTTACACCGTTTTGTTCAGAAGAGATGGGGGAATCTTAAAGTGTTGACACTTTATCATTAAAATATGAATTATTGAAGATATTTGACTTCTAATGCACCATAACTGAGTAGAGGCAAGCGAAAACTGCCTTGGCTTGCCCTCAAACAACGCTTTCTAACTCTAAATCTATTTGGAGTATTGATATCATTCTTTCACCGTAAGAGACAGCAGGCTTTGGTGAACAATCATGGAAATTTTCAGGTCTCTGTTGATATCCATTAAAAAGATATGACGAGAGAAAAAAGTTGTTCATTTCCAGAGTTTGAAATCTGAAGAAATCTGAGCGAAGGACGAATTTCCTACCCTCAAACAAGTCTAACTCATTTCAGAACGGTAATAGGTGAGAAAAAAATTCTTGAATTGTGAGCGTCAGGAGTGTCTGAAGATATACTGGGACAAGCCTCATGTTTTAACTTCGCTTCGTTAAGGAGATATGACGATTCGAATATGCCTGTCATTACAGAAATCAAGCGATGATTTTGAACAAGCTCTCCATTGACTTTCTATGGGGATTTTTGAGACTTTGTGTTGGTCTGAGGAGATTTGCCAAAATTCTATAAATCTCACAACAATGATGGTGACATTTTCTGAAAGCCAGCAAAAATACCTACGTTTTGATGTATAATTTGTGGAAGTTGAGTGAAAATTGAGCAAGTAGCAAGAAGTTGTTCGGACATGAAGAGAAGACTGCAAAACCTTCAGTGGCACACTGGAAGCCAAGTGCATAGCAACCATAACAACGCATGTATTTTGTGAAAAATCACAAAGATGAAACTGAAAACTTAAACAGGGATAAGATGAAAATGGTAACAGATATGAAAAAGCTGATTTATTCCTGAATAGCCCAATAATTTGAGAACATTTTAAAGTTTGAATGGTTGTTCTACGTGAAAGTAGGAAAAAGTAGTTAAGTTTCAAAAACAAGCAAAATTTAGCAGAATTGCAGAAGTTTCCCATTCATTTCAATGGGACAAATTAAAGGAAAAAAGTGTAATATTTTAAAAAGTATAACAGTAATAAACACCAAAAGATATAGCGATCATTAGCAGAAATAGCAGAATAGTTTAAAATTTGAACGGTGAAAATCGGCTGAAAATTGTGGAAGTAGTTAAGTGCCAAAAAAAGTGAAAAAGTGGCAACTAGAATAACTAGAAAAATTTGCATTTCCTGCGAAAATGCAGTGTGGATGCTTTAAAGCTGAAGCTGTCTGCAAAAACTAGCTGAAAAAGCTGAAAAGTTACAGAAATTGTAAAAAGTTTGCAGAAGCAAAGGAATTTTGCTAAAATGTAATAACTTAGCAGAACTGCAATATCTTAGAGGAAACATAATACTTGGCAGAAATACAATAGCATAGCAGAACTTAGCAGAAATATTGTAACTTACCAGAAACATGATAACTTCTCAAAAATACAAGAATTTAGGAGAAATAGTATAAGATAACAGAAAGAATATATTTAGCCAAAAATACTTAAACATTACAGAAACACTATGATTTAGAAAAATAGTACAACATAGCAGAAATACTGTGATTTACCAGAGACACTGTGATGAACTATGAATATTGTAATTTTAAATTAAAACTATGTTTTAGCACAAATACTATAATTTGGCAGAAATACTATCATTTGGCAGAAATACTATGTTTCAGCACAAATACTCTGGTTTAGCACAAATATTATAACATAGCAGAATACACTTATATAGCAGAAATGCTATATTTAGAAAGAAAAATATAATATAGTAGAAATACTATGATTTAGCAGAAATACTGTAATCAGCACATATACTGTAACATGACAGAAATTCCTCCACTTAGTAGTAATACTATAACATAAGACAAATGTTATGATTTGGCACAAAAACCAAGATTTGGCAAAATACTATGATTTAGCAGAAATACTATGATTGAGCAGAAGTACTAAGATGTAGTAAAAGTACTTTGATTTAACAGAAATACAATTATGGAGGAGTAATACTTTAAAATGGGAGAAATATTGATACACACACACATACACAGAGCCTAAAGGGAACAGTATTTGTGCCATGGAGTTTTAACAAGAATCTGAAGTCCATATTAGAAAAGCTGGTAAAATCATAAAAGTTTGCAGAATACTGTAAAAGGCTTTCTCTCTCTCTCTCTCTCTCTCTCTCTGTGTGTGTGTCTCGCACACACACACACGCACACAAACACACACACGGAGAGAGAAGCAAGTTTCTAGGTCAGTCAAGCAGCCTGGGAGCTGCTAAATTTGAATCCACCAATCAGAGAGGCTGTGTACTTTTTCCCGCCAAAACAGGTGCACACACGCAGCACAGAGACAGGATTTTTGTAGTCTATTTCTCATAGTAAGGATTCCCCTCAAACAAATGGCC
>NW_020327651.1:10000-23546 GCF_001858045.2 Oreochromis niloticus
TAGCGCTTTTATGGTCCCTAAGGACCCCAAAGCGCTTTACATATCCAGTCATTCACCCATTCACACACTGGTGATGGCAAGCTACGTTGTAGCCACAGCCACCCTGGGGCGCACTGACAGAGGCGAGGCTGCTGGACACTGGCGCCACCGGGCCCTCTGACCACCACCAGTAGGCACACAATAAGATACACCCATAAAAAGGCTCTCTCTCTCTCTCTCTCTCTCTCTCTCTCTCTCTGTCATACACACACACACACAGCAGAAATGCTATGACTTAGCACAATAGTAATAACTGAAATAGAAAAATTGGAAAAGCAAAATGAACAGCTGAAAAAATGCTGAACATTCTAAGGATCCCTCAAATGTAATTGTTGAATGAAAAAAAAATCAGCAAAAAAAAGTATAACAGTCACACAATCAAAAATATGGACACATATGGAAACACACAAGCACAGAGAGACACAGCATCAAATTCAGTCAACCAGTCTAAATATATTGAATTTAAATCATACAATAAGATGCTCCCATAAAAACGCTCTCTCGCCCTCTCTTTCTCTCTCTCTCTCTCTCTGTCACACACACACACACACACAAACACACACACTAGCAGCAGCAGCAGCCAAATAGCCTGGGAGCTGCTGAATTTGAATCCACCAATCAGAGAGGCTGTATACTTTTTCCCGCCAAAACAGGTGCACCTGTTTTTACACACACGCAGCACAGAGACAGGATTTGTGCTGTCTATTTTTCATAGTGAGGATTCCCCTCAAACAAATGGCTATAATTTCCTAACCGTAGGGGCTAGAACAGTCATTCTTACACCGTTTTGTTCAGAAGAGATGGGGGGATCTTAAAGTGTTGACAATTTATCATTGAAATCTGAATTATTGAAGATATTTGACTTCTAATGCACCATAACTGAGTAGAGGCAAAGCGAAAACTGCCTTGACTTGCCCTCAAACAATGCTTTCTAACTCTAAATCTATTTGGAGTATCGATATCATTCTTTCACCGTAAGAGACAGCAGGATTTGGTGAACAGTCATGGAAATTTTCAGGTCTCTGTGGAAATCCATCAAAAAGATATGACGAGAGAAAAAGTGGTTCATTTCCAGAGTTTGAAATCTGAAGAAATCTGAGCGAGAGATGAATTTCCTACCCTCAAACAAACCCAATTCATGGCCAAATGGTAATAGGTGAGAAAGAAATTCTTGAATTGTGAGCATCAGGAGTGTCTGAAGATATATTGGCACAAGCCTCATGTCTTAAATTTGCTGCGTTGAGATATGACGATTTGAAAATGCCTCTCATTAGAGAAATCCAGTGGAGATTTTGAACAAGCTCTCCATTGACTTTCTATGCAGTTTTCAGACTTTGTGTTGGTGTGAGGAGATTTGCCAAAATTCTATTATACAGAAACTGTAATCAGCACATATACTGTAACATTTTAGAAATTTCTCCACTTAGTAGTAATACTATAACATAACACAAATGTTATGATGAGTTGAGCGGCTGGTACTCTGGTGCAGTCAGCACAATCTGGAGCTGAACACTCTTAAAACTGTAGAGATGACAGTGGACTTCAGGAGACATCCCTCAACTCTGCCCCCCCTCATCATATCAGACAGCCCTGTGTCGACTGTGGAGATCTTGAAGTTGCTGGGTACCACCATCTCCCAGGACCTGAAGTGGGAGACCAACATCAACTCCATCCTCAAAAAGACCCAGCAGAGGATGTACTTCCTGAGACAACTGGGGAAGTACAGTCTTCCACAGGAGCTGCTGATCCAGCTCTACACTGCAGTCATTGAGTCTGTCCTGTGCTCCTCCATCACAGTCTGGTATGGTGCAGCCACTAAACAGGACAGGTGCAGACTGCAGCGGACTGTACGGGCAGCAGAAAGGATCATCGGCGCCCCCCTGCCCTCCATCCAGGATCTGTACCTCTCAGGAAACGGGCAGGGAAAATCATCACAGACCCCTCACACCCTGGACACAGACTTTTTGATCTGCTGCCCTCTGGCAGACGGTACAGAAGCCTGCAGACCAGGACCACCCGACACAGGAACAGTTTCTTTCCCCTCGCCATCTCCCTTCTAAACAGTTGAACTGTCACACTGCTCCCACTGCCAGACTGCAACTGCACCTTATGTACATTCTGTAGTATTCATTCCACCTCATTTCATTTCTGTATTTTATGTATATACGTTTAGATTAGTTATTTATAGTTGGTTTACACAGCTTTGTGTATGTATGTGTATGCATGTGTAATGTATATATAGATACGTGTGTGTGTGTGTGTGTGTGTGTGTGTGTGTGTGTGAGATTTACATTGCTGTGCTCGAGAGCCACCATCTACCGGAACCAAATTCCTTGTATTTGTCTGCACATATACTTGGCCAATAAACACGATTCTGATGATTTGGCACAAAAACCATGATTTGGCAAAAATACTATGATTTAGCAGAAATACTATGATTGAGCAGAAGTACTAAGATGTAGTAAAAGTACTTTGATTTAAGAGAAATCCAATTATGGAGGAGTAATACTTTAAAATGGGAGAAATATTGATACACACACACATTCACAGAGCCTAAAGGGAAGAGTATTTGTGCCATGGAGTGTTAAGAAGAATGTGAGGTCCATATTAGAAAAGCTGGTAAAAAGTTTTGAGAATTGTAATAAATGATGAATATGAATTAGTGGTCTGTGATAGTGTATTAATTTGTAGGGCAAAAAAACGTGTTGTCCGAGGTGGAGTTGAACCTGCGATCTTTGTGTTGTAGAGCTGTGTCATTACCAGCTGCGCCACTGGGAAAGACAGTGAGCCCTTGGGGAACAGGGTGATGAGCAGTCAGAATTAGATCGCGGTGAGAGGCAAAGAGCGCCGTTTTTTGGAGTTATAAAACGTCATGTAACTCAAAAACTAGGTGGACTAGAAGCATAATTCTTGTACTGGGTGAATCAGCGGACTTTGGTGTACTTTGACTGCGATTTTCATTGCTCTTTGTACATCCGTCGCTGAGATATGACGAGAGAAGAAACGGCAGACTTCAGATATGATTGGCTGGCTGGGAAGCCATGCAGGCCCTGATATGTACATTTGAATGTCTCAGTCCTCACAGAGGACCTGGCAAAAATATATAGAAATAGTATGATTAAGCATAAATACTACATTTAGCAGAAATACTGTATTAAGCACAAATCGTATAAAAAGCAAAAATACTATATTAAGCAATATAAATATCCTATAAAAATCCTATAAAAAGCAAAAATACTGTAATATGATTTGGTAGAAAAATTATAATTAATCAGAAATACTATATTTGGCAGAAATACTGTAATCAGCACATATACTGTAACATTTTAGAAATTTCTCCACTTAGTAGTAATACTATAACATAACACAAATGTTATGATGAGTTGAGCGGCTGGTACTCTGGTGCAGTCAGCACAATCTGGAGCTGAACACTCTTAAAACTGTAGAGATGACAGTGGACTTCAGGAGACATCCCTCAACTCTGCCCCCCCTCATCATATCAGACAGCCCTGTGTCGACTGTGGAGATCTTCAAGTTGCTGGGTACCACCATCTCCCAGGACCTGAAGTGGGAGACCAACATCAACTCCATCCTCAAAAAGACCCAGCAGAGGATGTACTTCCTGAGACAACTGGGGAAGTACAGTCTTCCACAGGAGCTGCTGATCCAGTTCTACACTGCAGTCATTGAGTCTGTCCTGTGCTCCTCCATCACAGTCTGGTATGGTGCAGCCACTAAACAGGACAGGTGCAGACTGCAGCGGACTGTACGGGCAGCAGAAAGGATCATCGGCGCCCCCCTGCCCTCCATCCAGGATCTGTACCTCTCAAGAACCGGAAACGGGCAGGGAAAATCATCACAGACCCCTCACACCCTGGACACAGACTTTTTGATCTGCTGCCCTCTGGCAGACGGTACAGAAGCCTGCAGACCAGGACCACCCGACACAGGAACAGTTTCTTTCCCCTCGCCATCTCCCTTCTAAACAGTTGAACTGTCACACTGCTCCCACTGCCAGACTGCAACTGCACCTTATGTACATTCTGTAGTATTCATTCCACCTCATTTCATTTCTGTATTTTATGTATATACGTTTAGATTAGTTATTTATAGTTGGTTTACACAGCTTTGTGTATGTATGTGTATGCATGTGTAATGTATATATAGATACGTGTGTGTGTGTGCGTGTGTGTGTGTGTGTGTGTGTGTGAGATTTACATTGCTGTGCTCGAGAGCCACCATCTACCGGAACCAAATTCCTTGTATTTGTATGCACATATACTTGGCCAATAAACGTGATTCTGATGACTTGGCACAAAAACCATGATTTAGCAGAAATACTATGATTGAGCAGAAGTACTAAGATGTAGTAAAAGTACTTTGATTTAAGAGAAATCCAATTATGGAGGAGTAATACTTTAAAATGGGAGAAATATTGATACACACACACATTCACAGAGCCTAAAGGGAAGAGTATTTGTGCCATGGAGTGTTAAGAAGAATGTGAGGTCCATATTAGAAAAGCTGGTAAAAAGTTTTCAGAATTGTAATAAATGATGAATATGAATTAGTGGTCTGTGATAGTGTATTAATTTGTAGGGCAAAAAACATGTTGTCCAAGGTGGAGTTGAACCCGCGACCTTTGGGTTGCAGCCTGTGTCATTACCAGCTGCGCCACTGGGAAAGACAGTGAGCTCTTACGAAACAGGGTGATGAGCAGTCAGAATTAGATCGCGGTGTGAGGTAAAGAGCGCCGTTTTTTGGAGTTACAAAACGTCGTGTAACTCCAAAACTAGGTGGACTAGAAGCATAATTCTTGTACTGGGTGAATCAGCGGACTTTGGTGTACTTTGACTGCGATTTTCATTACTCTTTGTACATCCGTCGCTGAGATATGACGAGAGAAGAAACTGCAGACCTCAGATATGATTGGCTGGCTGGGAAGCTGGCAGAAATATATAGTAATAGTGTGATTAAGCATAAATACTACATTTAGCAGAAATACTGTATTAAGCACAAATCCTATAAAAAGCAGAAATACTATATTAAGCACAAATCCTATAAAAAGCAGAAATACTATATTAAGCAATATAAAAATCCTATAAAAATGGTATAAAAAACAAAAATACTGTAATATGATTTGGTAGAAAAACTATAATTAATCAGAAATACTATACTGGGTAGAAATACTATATTTAGCACAAATCTTATAAAATAGCAGAAATAGTATGATTCAGCACAATAGTAATAACTTAAACAGAAAAATTGGAAAAGCAAATTGGACAGCTGAAAAAATGCTGAACATGCTAAGGGTCCTTCAAATGTACTTGTTAAATGAAAAAAAAACTCAGCAAAAAAAGTGTAACAGTCACACAATCACAAATATGGAAACATATGGAAACACACATGCACAGAGAGACACACACAGGATCAAATTCAGTCAACCAGTCTAAATATATTGAATTTAAATCATACAATAAGATGCTCCCATAAAAACTCTGTCTCGCCCTCTCTTTCTCTCTCTCTGTCACACACACACACACACACACACACACACACACACACACACACACACACACACAGGGAGAGAGAAGTAAGTTTCTAGCTCAGTCAAGCAGCCTGGGAGCTGCTGAATTTGAATCCACCAATCAGAGAGCCTGTGCACTTTTTCCCGCCAAAACAGGTGCACGCAGCACAGAGAGACACAGGATTTTTGCAGTCTATTTCTCATAATGACGACTCCCCTCAAACAAATGACCATAATTTCCCAACTATAGGGGCTAGAACGGTCATTCTTACACCGTTTTGTTCAGAAGAGATGGGGGAATCTTAAAGTGTTGACAATGTATCATTAAAATATGAATTATTAAAGATATTTGACTTCTAATGCACCATAACTGAGTAGAGCAAAGCAAAAACTGCCTTGACTTGCCCTCAAACAACGCTTTCTAACTCTAAATCTATTTGGAGTATCAATATCATTTTTCACCGTAAGAGACAGCAGGCTTTGGTGAACAATCATGGAAATTTTCAGGTCTCTGTGGAAATCCAACAAAAAGTTATGACGAGAGAAAAAAGTGGTTCATTTCCAGAGTTTGAAATCTGAAGAAATCTGAGCGAGGGACGAATTTCCTACGCTCAAACAAGTGTAACTCATCTCAGAACGGTAATAGGTGAGAAAAAAATTCTTGAATTGTGAGCGTCAGGAGTGTCTGAAGATATACTGGGACAAGCCTCATGTTTTAACTTCGCTTCGTTAAGGAGATATGACGATTCGAATATGCCTCTCATTACAAAAATCAAGCGGTGATTTTGAACAAACTCTCCATTGACTTTCTATGGAGAGTTTTCAGACTTTGTGTTGCTCTGAGGAGATTTGCCAAAATTCTATAAGTCTCACAACAATGATGGTGACATTTTCGGAAAGCCAGCAAAAATACCTACGTTTTGATGTATAATTTGTGGAAGTTGAGTGAAAATTGAGCAAGTAGCAAGAAGTTGTTCGGACATGAAGAGAAGACTGCGAAACCTACAGTGGCACACTGGAAGCCAAGTGCATAGCAACCATAACAACGCATGTATTTTGTGAAAAATCACAATTTTCCAACTCAAAACTTTAAGAGGCATAAAAATAAAACGGTAAAAGATTTGAAAAATCTGATTTATTCCTGAATAGCCCAATAATTTGAGAACATTTTAAAGTTTGAATGGTTGTTCTACGTGAAAGTAGGAAAAAGTAGTTAAGTTTCAAAAACAAGCAAAATTTAGCAGAATTGCAGAAGTTTCCCATTCATTTCAATGGGACAAATTAAAGGAAAAAAGTGGAATATTTTAAAAAGTATAACAGTAATAAACACCAAAAGATATAGCGATCATTAGCAGAAATAGCAGAATAGTTTAAAATTTGAACGGTGAAAATCGGCTGAAAATTGTGGAAGTAGTTAAGTGCCAAAAAAAGTGAAAAAGTGGCAACTAGAATAATAATAAAGTATAAAGAATAAAGAGAAACAGGAACTCAATAGTGTGGATGCTTAAAGCATCCACACAATAATAATAAAGTATAAAGAATAAAGAGAAACAGGAACTCAATAGTGTGGATGCTTAAAGCATCCACACAACTAGAAAAATTTGCATTTCCTGCGAAAATGCTGTGTGGATGCCTTGACGCTGAAGCTGTCTGCTGAAAAGCTGAAAAAGATGAAAAGTTGCAAAAAGTTGTTGTGGAGAGATGGACAATTCTGCTGAAATGAGCAGAAGCTGCTGAGAATTCTGCTGATAAGAGGTCAAAATGCTGAAAGTTTTGCAGAAAAGAGGTGAATCAGCAGAATTTCTGCAGAAAAGAGGCAAAGAAGCAGAAACTTGCGCTGAAAAGAGATGAATCAGCAGAGTTTCTGCTGAAAAGAGTTTTTTTTTCTGAAAACAGCCAAAAAAGCTGGAATTTGTGCTGAAAAGGGGTGAAAAAAAGAAAATTTTGCTGAAAAGGGGTGAAGAAGCTAAAGTATACCAAATCAAAGTATTTGTGCCAAAACATAGTGTTTCTGCCATATTGTGGTACTACTACATTACAACATGAATACGGATTAAAGATGAAAGAAACTGGCAACAAATTCCTCCACTACAAACCAGTCTGATACCACTTCTTTGCAGTGTTCACGTTTACTAAGGCACTACCCAAAAGGCGCCACAAGAGGGCACTCCAACACAAGAGATGACCTATGTACACTGATGCACTTAGTAACAGTCAGCCTCCTTGAATTGGCAGAATACTGTGATTTAGTAGTAATACTATAACATAACAGATATACTGTGATGTTGCAGACATAGTATGTTTTTGCACTACTCATTTGTAGTGAAAAAAATTAGCAATATAAATTACAGGTCTGTGAAAGTGTATAAATTTGTAGTGAAAAAAATTTTTTGACCAAGGTGGGATTGAACCCACGACCTTTGAGCTGCAGAGCCGTGTCATTACTGATTGCGCCACCTGGAAGAGGGCAGGCGGCTGAAAAACAAAGAGATCAGCAATCAGAAATAGATCGCGGTGAGAGGCGAAAGCGCCGTTTTTGGAGTTACAAAACGTCGTGTAACTCAAAAACTAGGAGGGCTATCAGCATCAGCAGTGCTGAAAACAAGCGAAAAAGCAGAATTATCTGCTAAAAAGAGGTGTAGACGCGTTTGATGGAGATGGCTTTATGTGTAAGGTACACTGAAGAGTGTCAAGAAAGCAGAGTGCATGCAAGTGGGATGAGTGTAGCAACTGTCACAGGTAGGACTCGAACCTCTGCCACCGGTCTCACAGTAGCTTCTCAACCCTCTGAGCCAAATGAGTCTGGTCACAAAGGGGCGGGTGGCTAAAACACAGAGACTTGAGCAGTCAGAATTAGATCGCGGTGAGAGGCATAAAATGCCGATTTTTCGGAGTTACAAAACGTCGTGTAACTCAAAAACTAGGTGGGATAGAAGCACAATTCTTGTACTGGGTAAATCAGCAGACTTTGCTGAACTTTGACTGCGATTTTCATAGCTCTTTGTACCTCCGTCGCGGAGATATGACGAGAGAAGAAACGGCTTCATTTTAAGAGTTGGAAAACAAACGTAATTTATGGCTCAACAGTAAGATGACAGTAAAAACTGCTCCAACCGTGACTGGCAGCACTGTCTGAAGATGAATTGGAACAAGCTTCTCATCTTAACTTTGCTTTATTAAAATTATTATGGCACATACAAGTCTTGCAAATAAGCACACAGGGAAAGCTTGAGCTTGTAATTCCACCCCAAGCTGGTAGGAGAAGCTTTTTATTAAACACTTGCTTGTTCTACAATGTGCTTCAAGGGTCAATAACAGCATAACAGAACTCACTTATGGTACTGCATTCTTCCTTCCTATAAAACAATAACTGTCAGTGACTTTGTACCATAGTATAAACACAACATTCAAGACAACAGTTAAAAGTAACGTAACCATAAACAATGAAACAAGAACATCTAAACAGCAGCACATGTCCCACGGCATGATGGGAGAGGACTAGCTGTTCCCCCAACACGCCACATTATTTATGATTTATGACTTGGCAGAAACACTGGGACTTGGTATGATTTACATGAAATACTTTGATTTAGCAGAAAAACTATAATCTAGCAGAAAGCACCTCAGCATAGCAGAAATTCTATGAGTAGAATTACTAGGATTTAGCACAAACGCTATGATTTGTCTCAAAAACCTTTATTTTGCAGTTATATTGTGATTTGGCAGAAATACTGTGCTTTGGAGCAAATACCAAAATTTGGCAGAAATACTATGAGCAGTAATAATATAACGTAGCAGAAATACAAATATTTTGTGGAAATACTATGATACTATGAAAAGCTAAAAACGATGAAAAGTTGCAAAAAGTTGTATGGTGGTGAAAAAAAAATGCCCCACTGAGCAGGATTCGAACCTGGCCCTCCTGGTTTCAAGGTGGCTATTCATTTCCCTGAGCCAAAGTCATTCTTACAAAGAAGAGGTGGAGAGACGGACAATTCTGCTGAAATGAGCAGAAGCTGCTGAGAATTGTGCTGATAAGAGGTCAAAAGGCTGAAAGTTTTGGAGAAAAGAGGTGAATCAGCAGAATTTTTGCAGAAAAGAGGCAAAGAAGCAGAAACTTGCGCTGAAAAGAGATGAATCAGCAGAGTTTCTGCTGAAAAGAGTTTTTTTTTCTGAAAACAGCCAAAAAAGCTGGAATTTGTGCTGAAAAGGGGTGAAAAAAATGAAAATTTTGCTGAAAAGGGGTGAAGAAGCTAAAGTATACCAAATCAAAGTATTTGTGCCAAAACATAGTGTTTCTGCCATATTGTGGTACTACTACATTACAACATGAATACGGATTAAAGATGAAAGAAACTGGCAACAAATTCCTCCACTACAAACCAGTCTGATACCACTTCTTGGCAGCGTTCACGTTTACTAAGGCACTACCCAAAAGGCGCCACAAGAGGGCACTCCAACACAAGAGATGACCTATGTACACTGATGCACTTAGTAACAGTCAGCCTCCTTGAATTGGCAGAAATAATGTGATTTAGTAGTAATACTATAACATAACAGATATACTGTGATGTTGCAGACATAGTATGTTTTTGCACTACTCATTTGTAGTGAAAAAAATTAGCAATATAAATTACAGGTCTGTGAAAGTGTATAAATTTGTAGTGAAAAAAAAATGTTGACCAAGGTGGGATTGAACCCACGACCACTGAGCTGCAGAGCCGTGTCATTACTGATTGCGCCACCTGGAAAGGGGGCGGGCGGCTGAAAAACAAAGACATCAGCAATCAGAAATAAAAGAGATTTCTGTTGAAAACACGTGAAAAAGCTGGAATTTGTGCTGAAAAGGGGTGAAAAAATTCAAAATTTTGCTGAAAAGGGGTGAAGAAGCTAAAGTATACCAAATCAAAGTATTTGTGCCAAAACATGGTATTTCTGCCATATTGTGGTATTTGCGCCACAAAAGTTACTACATTACAACATGAATACGGATTAAAGATGAAAGAAACTGGCAACAAATTCCTCCACTACAAACCAGTCTGATACCACTTCTTTGCAGTGTTCACGTTTACTAAGGCACTACCCAAAAGGTGCCACAAGAGGGCACTCCAACACAAGAGATGACTATGTACACTGATGCACTTAGTAACAGTCAGCCTCCTACTTAGCCACTACGTAATACAGCGATATTACAGTGTACAAATTCACATAAATTTGCAGGGGGAACAAACAAAGCAGGAACAAGCCCAAAACAATCAAATAATTGTGCTGCCATAGCTATCTCTAACTAGCACATACGCTAAGGTAACTAAAACCAATACACACAAGTAGCAGGGTAACATCTTAAGCATGAACATTAACTCACGTTTATGTGACACACACCATCCCCAACAATACAGGATGGGCTATTTGCTCCCCTTCCCAGCAGCTCTCTCCTCAATCGTTAGCCCAGGAACGAAGGAAGACCATCTAGCTCAGAAGTCCCATGAATTCCCTCACTGCTCAGAGGCTGCTGGGTAATGTAGCTCATAATAACACAGGTTTTTCTACAAGCACAAATACTATAACATAGCAGAAATACTGTGATTTTGTTGAAATGCTATGCTTTAGGACAAATAGTATGATTTGGCAGAAATACTATGTTTTAGGACATATACTATGATTTGGATCAAATACTATGATATAGCAGCAATACTATGTTTTGGTCCAAATGCTGCGTTTAGGCACAAATATTATGATTTGGCAGACACTATGATTTAGCAGAGATAATATGATTTGGCAGAAATACTACACTTTGGCACAATACTATAATGAGTGCAAGTACTTTAAGATAACAGAAATACTATGATTTAGCAGAAATACAATGTTTTTGCAGAAACACTGTAATTTCACTCAAACACTATGAAATAGCAGTAAAACTATGATTTGGCAGAAATACTATGTTTCAGTACAAATACTATGACAAAGCAGAAATACTACGACTTAGAAGTAATACTATAATAAAGGGATTCCTCAAATACTATGAAATTGCAGTAATTCTATGATTTGGCAGAAATACTGTACTTCGTACAATACAATGCTTTGGTACAAATACTATATTTTGATTTCAATACTATGATTTGGCACAAGTAGTATGATTTAGTACGAATACTACGAATTGGCAGAATACTGTGACTTAGTAGTATAGTATAACATAGCAGATATAATGTGATTTTGCAGACATAGTATGTTTTTTCACAAATAGTACGATTTCACTCAATACTATGGAATTGCAGTAATACTATGATTTGGAATACTATGATTTGGTAGTAATACTATAACATAACAGATATACTATGATTTTGCAGAAATTCTATGTTTTTGCACAATACTACAACAACTACTACAAATACTACAGAAATACTATGTTTGGGCAGTAATACTATTATTTGCTATAAATACTATTATTTGTCACATATACCATAATCAGCAGATATACTATAACATAACAGAAATTCTATGACTTAGTAGTAACACTAATATAACAGAAATTTAACTGGCACAAATAACATGATTTGGCACAAATACCATGATTTGGCAAAAAGATACCATGATTTGGCAAAATACGATCATATTGCAGAAATACTATGATTGGGTACAAATACTATGATTTGGCACAAGTATATGAATAAGTACAAATACTATGATTTGGCAGAAATACTATGATTTAGCAGAATACTATGTTTTAACATAAATAATATCTTTTCACAGAATTTCTGCTAAAAGGTACTATTTCTGCTTTTGGCAGAAATACTGTAATTTTGCATATACTATGATTTGGGATAAATACTATGATTTGGCAGATATACTATATTCAGCACATAACTATACATAACAGACTTCTGCACTTAGTAGTAATCTCATAACATAAAATAAATATTATGGTTCTGCCCCAAACCATGATTTGGCACAAATCCATGATTTTTCAAAAATACTATGATTTAGCAGAATACTATGATTGAGCAGAAGTACTAGATGTAGTAGAAGTATTTGATTTAGCACAATACTATTATGGAGGAGTAATACTTTAACATGGGAGAATATTGATATACACACACACATACACAGAGAGCAAGTGTGCAGAGGCTGTTGAGAGTCTGGGTTTGTATATCTAGGTCAGCTAAATTGGCTGCACCTGCTGTAATCAGCACTTACACACACACAGAGAGAGGTGTGAGTTTTTGCAGTGGTATTTCTCACATTCAGGATTCCCCTCGAACAAAGGCCATAATTTCCTAACCGTAGGGCTAGAGCTCATTCTGACACCGATTTGTTCAGAAGAGATGGGGGAATCTGCAGGTCTTCATAAATAGAGATTATATTATTAAAGATATATGACTTGTAATACACTGTAACTGAGAGGCAAAGCAAAAGCCTTGACTTGCCCTCAACAATGTTTTGTAACTCTAAATCTATATGGAGCATCAAATCATTCTTTCATCGTAAGAAAAGCAGGCTTTGGTGAACAGTCATGGGAATTTTCAGGTCTTGTGGAAATCCATCAAAAAGATATGATGAGAAGAAAAAGTGCTCATTTCCAGAGTTTGAATCTGAAGAAATCTGAGCGAGGGACAAATTTCCTATCCTCAAAACAAGTGTAATTCATGGCCAAACGGTAATAGGTGAGGAAAAAATTCTTGAATTGTGAGCATCAGTGACGTCTGAAGATATATTGGCACAAGCGTCATGTCTCAACTTTGTTTCGTTAAGGAGATATGACGATTTGAAAATGCCTCTCATTAGAGAATCCAGCGCTGATTTTGAAGAAACTCTCATTGAGTTTCTATGGAGAGTTTTGAGACTTATGTTACTCTGAGGAGATTTGCAAAACTCTATAAGTCCACAACAATGATAGTGACATTTTCTGAAAGCCAACAAAATACCTACGTTTTGATGTATAATTTTGTGGGGGTTGAGTGGAAATTCAGCGAGTAGCAGAAG
>NW_020327652.1:0-91341 GCF_001858045.2 Oreochromis niloticus
CAGTTTAGAGTTTGGAACGGAGAAAATCGGCTGAAAACTGAGGAAGTAGTTAAGTGCCAAAAAACGTACGGAAGCAACTAGTAAATAGTGGAATAAAGAATAAAGAGAAACAGGAACTCAATAGTGTGGAAGGCCTTTGAGGGCATCCACACAACTAGAAAAAGTTTGCATTTCCTGCGAAAATGCTGTGTGGATGCCGGAACGCTGAAGCTGTCTCCTGAAAATGACTGAAAAAGATGAAAAGCTGCAAAAATGGCAGTAAAGAAACTGAAAAATTATGCTGAAAACAAGTAAGGAAGCAGAATCTTTTGCTGAAAAGACGTGAAAAGGCAAAATTCTGCTTAAAAGGGGTACAGAAGTTCAAATTTGTACTGAAAAGAGGAGAGGTGAAAAGGTTTCCTCTGAAATGAGCAGAAGATACTGAGATTTGTATTGATAAGAGGTGAAAGGCTGAAAATTCTGCTTAAAATAGGTGAATCAGCAGAATTTCTACTGAAAAGAGGTAAAGAAGTAGAACGTTGCACTGAAAACAGGTGAATCAGCAGAATGTCTGCTAAAAAAGAGATTTCTGTTGAAAACACCTGAAAAAGCTGGGATTTGTGCTGAAAAGGGGTGAAAAAACTCACAATTCTGCTGAAACGGGGTGAAGAAGAGGTGTTGGGCTGTTGAGAAGAGTTAAATAACTTGAACTGATATGTTTGGGTACAAATACTATGATTTGCCAATAATACTGCATTTTAGCACAACTCCTGAGATTTGATTGAAATACTATGATTTAGAAGAAATATTATGACTTTGTACAAATACAATATTTTGGCACAAATACTATGATTTGGCAGAAATACTATTATTTAGTAGAAATACTATGATTTACCAGAAGTACAATGTTTCTGCAAAAATACTATGATTTTGCAGAAATACTATGATTTGGCACATATACTATATTCAGCACATATACTATAACAAAACAGAAAGTCTACGACTTAGTAGTAATACTATAACATAACAGATATACTGTGATTTTGCAGACATTCTATGTTTTTGCACAAATACTACAATTGGGCAGAAATATTATATTGAGGCACAAATACAATGATTTGCTATAAATACTATGATTTGGCACATATACTATATTCAGCAGATATACTATAACATAACTGTAACGGTCTTTTGCCTTTGATGTTTGTTGCATTTGATGTTTGTTGCATTTGATGTTTGTTACGCTGTATGTCTGGATTTTGTTCCTTTGCGCCCTCTGGTGGTGAACTGTGTAGGGTACAGCTTTGCTGTTTGGGTCTCCACCCAGCCACTTTTTCCTCTTGCTAGCGCACATGGTGTCTGCATGCTGCAGCTCACAGTTAGCTCCACACATGGAGAAAATATCGTTTAAAGAGTGGAAATAATTGAGAAAGAAGATGGAGGATAAGGCAATAAGGCCATAAAGGACTATTTAGCACCTCCTGGATGTCAGCTCACGAGGTTTGTGTGTCTAAATGTTTTATTTTCTGTAATTAAGGATTTTTGATTGATTGATACTGCGTACAAGAGCGCATTTTTATGTGATGTTTTTGTTTTATTGTTTTGTCCGTGAGCAGTTCTCACGGGTTGCCAAGACCAGAATAAACCCTGTTCTATAACTACATCGTGCGTACGTCCATCCTTGAGGATGCTACAATAACAGAAATTCTACGATTTAGTAGTAATACTATAACATAACAGAAATTTTAATTGGCCACAAATACTCTAATTGGGCACAAATACCATGATTTGGCAAAAATATACCATGATTTGGCACAAATACGATGATATGGCAGAAATACTATGATTGGGTACAAATACTATGAACAGGCAGAAGTACTATGATTTAGTACAAATACTATGATTTGGCACAAATACTATAACTTAGCAGAAATACTGTTTTAACATAACTAATATCTTTTGACAGAAATTTCTGCTAAAAGGTACTATTTCTGCTTTTTAGCAGAAATACTGTTTTGGCATAAATACTATGATTCGGGATAAATACTATGATTTGGCAGATATACTGTAATCAGCACATATACTATAACATGACAGAAATTCCTCCACTTATTAGTAATACTATAACATAACAGAAATGTTATGTTTTGGCACAAAAACCATGATTTGGCAAAAATACTATGATTTAGCAGAAATACTATGATTGAGCAGAAGTACTAAGATGTAGTAGAAGTACTTTGATTTAACAGAAATACAATTATGGAGGAGTAATACTTTCTGCAATCAGAGGTACTGCTTCTGTCTACTTCATCAGGCTGTGTACTTGTATGTATTTCTGCCATAGAGCGTTAACAAAAATCTCAGGTCCAAAAAAGCTACTAAAATCCTAAAATTTTGCAGAATTGTAATAAATTAGCAATATAAATTACAGGTCTGTGATAGTGTATAAATTTGTAGTGGAAAAAAAAATGTTGAACAAGGTGGGATTGAACCCACGACCTTTGAGCTGCAGACCCGTGTCATTACCAATTGCGCCACCTGGAAAGGGGGCGGGCGGCTGGAAAAAAGATTGATGAGCAGTCAGAAATACATCGCGGTGAGAGGCGAAAGACGCCGTTTTTTGGAGTTACAAAACGTTGTGTAACAGAATGAACGTTGTGTATCGTCATATCTCCTGCTGTGTGGATGCCTTAACGCTGAAGTTGCCTGCTGAAAAAGCTGAAAAAGTTGAAAACTTGCAAAAAGTTATATGGCGGTGAAGAAACTGAAAATTCTGCTGAAAACAGGTGAAGAAGCAGAAAATGTTTGCTGAAAAGTGGTGAAAAGCCAAAAACTTCTACTGAAAGGGATAAAGACAGAGAAATTTTTGCTGAAAAAAAGCATTGGCCTATGCAGGATTTGAACCTGGCACTCCTGGTCCTAAGGCAGCACCTCTTCTCACTGAGCCAAAGTCATTCTGACAAAGAAGAGGTGGACAGACTGACAATTCTGCTGAAATTAGCAGAAGCTGCTGAGAATTGTGCTGATAAGAGGTGAAAAGGCTGAAAATTTTGCAGAAAAGAGGTGAATCAGCAGAATTTCTGCAGAAAAGAGGTAAAGGAGCAGAAAGTTGCGCTGAAAAGAGATGAATCAGCAGAGTTTCTGCTGAAAAGAGGCAGAACAACCTGGTTCTGCTCAAATTCACCAATCAGAGGTACTGCCTCTGTCTGCTTCATCAGGCTGTGTACTTGTCTGTATTTCTGCCATGGAGCGTTAAGAAGAATCTGAGGTCCATATTAGAAAAACTCCTAAAATGGGGTGAAAAAAATGACAATTTTGCTGAAAAGGGGTGAAGAAGCTAAAGTATACCAAATCAAAGTATTTGTGCCAAAACATAGTATTCCTGCCATATTGTGGTATTTGTGCCACAAAAGTTACTACATTACAACATGAATACGGATTAAAGATGAAAGAAACTGGCAACAAATTCCTCCACTACAAACCAGTCTGATACCACTTCTTTGCAGTGTTCACGTTTACTAAGGCACTACCCAAAAGGCGCCACAAGAGAGCACTCCAACACAAGAGATGACCTATGTACACTGATGCACTTAGTAACAGTCAGCCTCCTACTTAGCCATTACGTAATACAGCGATATTACAGTGTACAAATTCACATAAATTTGCAGGGGGAAAAAAACAAAGCAGGAACAAGCCCAAAACAATCAAATAACTGGGCTGCCATAGCTATTGCTAACTAGCACATACGCTAAAGGTAACTAAAACCAATACCAACCAATGTTTTTGCAGAAACACTGTAATTTCACTCAAATACTATGAAATAGCAGTAATACTATGATTTGGCAGAAATACTATGTTTCAGTACAAATACTATGACAAAGCAGAAATACTATGACTTAGAAGTAATACTATAACAAAAGGGATTCCTCAAAATTACTATGAAATTGCAGTAATTCTATGATTTGGCAGAAATACAATACTTTGTACAAATATAGTGGTTTGGTACAAATACTATATTTTGATTTGAATACTATGATTTGGCACGAGTAGTATGATTTAGTACGAATACTACGAATTGGCAGAAATACTGTGACTTAGTAGTAATACTATAACATAACAGATATACTGTGATGTTGCAGACATAGTATGTTTTTGCACTACTCATTTGTAGTGAAAAAAAACATGTGGATCAAGGTGGGATTGAACCCACGACCTTTGAGCTGCAGAGCCGTGTCATTACTGATTGCGCCACCTGGAAAGGGGGCAGGTGTCTAAAACACAGAGACTTGAGGAGTCAGAATTAGATCGCGGTGAGAGGCGAAAAACGCCGTTTTTTGGTGTTACAAAACGTTGTGTAACTCAAAAACTAGGTGGGATAGAAGCACAATTCTTGTACTGGGTGAATCAGCGGACGTTGGTGTACTTTGACTGCGATTTTCATTGCTCTTTGTACCTCCGTCGCGGAGATATGACGAGAGAAGAAACGGCTTCATTTTCGGAGTTTGAAAACTGAGAGGAGGACAGATTTCCACCCCTCAAACAAACGTAATTCATTGCTCAACGGTAAGATAATTGTAAAAACTGCTTCCACTGTGAGTGTCAGCAGTGTCTGAAGATATATTGGCACAAGCCTCATGTCCTAACTTTGCTTTATTAAGGAGATATGGCGATTTGAAAATGCCTCCCGTTACAGAATTTCAGCTCTGAATTTCAAAACCTCCCCATAGACTTTGAATGGGGAGTTGTCAGACCATGTGTCACTCTGAGGCAAATTGCGAAAAAACGGTAAATCTCACAATAAAGATAGTGACATTGTCTGAAAGCCAGCAAAAATACCTACGTTTTGATGTATAATTTGTGGGGGTTGAGTGGAAATTGAGCGAGTAGCAAGAAGTTGTTTAGACATGAAGAGAAAATTCAGAACGGACCAGCACTCACTCTGACTTAATTGCATAGCAACCATAGCAACGCATGTATTTTCTGAAAAATCACAATTTTGCAACTGAAAACTTAAAGAGAGATAAGATTAAAACGGTAGAAGATCTGAAAAAGCTGAATCAGACAGGAATAGCCCAATAATCTGAGAACATTTTAAAGTTTGAATGGAGTTTCTAGGTGAAAGCATGAGGACGTAGTTAAGTTTCAAAGACAAGCAAGTTTTAGCAGAATTGTGGAAGTTTCCCATTCATTTCAATGGGACAAATTAAAGGAAAAAAGTGTAATATTTTAAAAAGTATAATAGTAATAAACACCAAAAGTCATAGCTGGAATTAGCAGAAAGTGCAGAACAGTTTAGAGTTTGAACTGAGAAAATCGGCTGAAAACTGAGGGAGTAGTTAAGTGCCGAAAAACGTACGGAAGCAACCAGAATAATAAAGAACTAGAAAAATTTGCATTTCCTGCGAAAATGCTGTGTGGATGCCATAACACTGAAGCTGTCTGCTGAAAATGACTGAAAAAGATGAAAAGCTGCAAAAAATTGTATGGCAGTAAAGAAACTGAAAAATTCTGCTGAAAACAGGTGAAGAAGCAGAATCTTTTGCTGAAAAGAGTTGAAAAGGCAAAGATTCTGCTTAAAAGGGGTAAGAAGGTTCAAATTTGTACTGAAGAGGTGAAAAAGTTTCTTCAGAAATGAGCAGAAGATACTGAGATTTGTACTGATAAGAGATGAAAGCCTGAAAATTGTGCTTAAAATAGGTGAATCAGCAGAATTTCTACTGAAAAGAGGGAAAGTTGTAGAACGTTGCATTGAAAACAGGTGAATCAGTAGAATTTCCGCTAAAAAAGAGATTTCTGCTAAAAACAACCGAAAAAGCTGGTATTTGTGCTGAAAAGGGATGAAAAAACTCACAATTCTGCTGAAACGGGATGAAGAAGAGGTGTTGGGGTCTTGAGAAGAGTTAAATAAGTTGAACTGATATGGTTGGGTACAAATACTATGCCTTAGTAGTAATACTTCAACATAACAGATATATGATGATTTTGCAGACATTCTGGTTGTTTGTGTTTTAGCACAAATACTATGATTTGCTATAAATACTACGATTTGGCACATATACTTCATTCAGCAGATATACTATAACAAAACAGAAAGTCTACGACTTAGTAATAATACTATAACATAACAGATATACTATGATTTTGCAGACATAGTATGTTTTTGCACAAATAGCACAATATGGCAGAAATACTATGATTGGGCAGAAATACTATGTTTCAGTACAAATACCATGATTTGGCATTAATACTGCGTTTTAGCACACCTGCTGAGATTTGATTGAAATACTATGATTTAGAAGAAATACTATGACTTCGTACAAATACTGTTTTGGTTCGAATACTATGATTTGCATCAAATACTATGATTTGGCACAAGTACCATGATTTCATACAAATACTACGATTTCGCTCAAATACTATGAAATTGCAGTAATACTATGATTTTGAAGGAATACTATAATTTGGCAGAAATACTATGCCTTAGTAGTAATACTATAACATAACAGATATACTGTGATTTTGCAGACATAGTATGTTTTTGCACAAATACTACGATTTCGCTCAAATACTGTGAAATTGCAGTAATACTATGATTTTGAAGGAATACTATGATTTGGTAGAAATACTATGTCTTAGTAGTAATACTATAACATAACAGATATACTGTGATTTAGCAGACATAGTATGTTTTTGCACAAATACTACGATTTTGCAAGAAATACTATGTTTGGGCACAAATACTATGATTTGCTATAAATACTATGATTTGGCACTGTATAAAAGGCCCCAAAGTTCATAGAATAGTTTACTGGTGTTTATAAGTTTATATAAGTTCTTTTAATATTCAGTCTTCTGTCAGTTTGGGCCAGCCCACCTTCTAGTGACATCATCCGGTTAGTAAGGTGGGCAGTTTAATGTCGGATGAGCAGTGTTGGTCTGGAGGGGTTGCACTAATTCCTGGGGAATGTTATGTGTGCGTAAATGACAAGTGAGTACTGACCTGTGTTGTATTTTGCCTTTGTTTGTGTCAGTACTGTAGTATGTTTACCATTTAGGAGTTAATGTAGTCCGTAGTTGGAGCGGTAGGCCACGCATGCAACGCGTGAGTTCACCCTCAGTTCATATGCTAACTTATGTCGTTAGCTTGTCCGGGTTTGGCTTTGTTGACGCATGTACGGCCGCTCGTATGTCCGGGGTCAAAGCCTCCCATAATCCACCTCCTTGGTTCAAGCCGGTTCATCTTCCACCTCGCTCAGGCAATTTCCCACTGGGCGGGTCCAAGCATCCGCGCGCCACCTATGGGGACAGTAAGACTGAGCATGACTGTAATCCAGCATCCCCTGAGCAGCAGTTCAATCTGTCCTCTACCCAGCCACTGCCGGACAGACCGAATCCGGGCAGGACTTCTATCACCTCAGAGACAGTTTACCATGGTCCCCGCCCAACGATTCCCAACTTCTCAAGTCGAGACCCTAGTGAGTTTGCTAGGCTTAAGATGGCATTGGGGAATCTTCTACCTGAGGACGCGACTGAGCTGTTTAAGTATCAAGTGTTGGTTGATCACCTGCACCTAGAGGAGGCCAGATTAATAGTCGATGCTTACCTCAACTCTACCACACCCTTCACTGATACTATGGAGGCCCTCAATGACAAATTCGGCCAGCCACATCAGATAGTGCTGAGGCATATTGCTGCGATGATGGACTCACCTGACATCAGGCGTGGAGACGTCTCGGCATTTGAGAGATTTGCCCTCCAGATACAATCACTAGTGGGGATGTTAAGGACACTAGGCCCAGAAGGAGAAGTGGAACTACACTGTGGTTCACATGTTGCTCGTCTGCTTAGTAAACTACCCCCCGAGCAGAGAGCAGAGTTCCGCCGCTGCATGTTCCAACAAGGTGTGAGGATGCATACCTTGGCAGATCTCGCAGGGTGGCTTAAGTACGAGTCCTGGTGCCAAGACTCTGAAGGGCAGCTAGCAGCGAAAGTGACAAAGGAGAAACAGTGGCCCAGGCCTGAGGTGCGCCAGGGTAAGAGATCCATCACAGTCCTTCATGGTGCAAAGGAGGTAACGACAAAGCCACAGACTGTGAGGCCAGGTGGTGTGGCCAGTAAGAACAAACCATACTGTCCATTCTGTAACACGGAAGAGCACTATCTCAGTCAGTGCACAGTGGTATCCAAGTTGACAAAAGACCAGCTAACAGAGTGGATAAAGAGTAACAAGAGGTGCTGGCGCTGTGCACGGTCACACCAGGCGGCCCAGTGCAATCTGAGGAAGACGTGCAGCCTCTGCCAAGGGAAGCACCTGCAGGTACTGCATGATGTCAATGTTAGAACACTGAGAGGGTCACCAACAACAGCGGTGGTGAGCGGTGACTCGAAGGCGGCGACCGACGTCCTGTATCTAGACAGACCCACTGAAGGCTGCAGAGTCCTTCTAAAGATCGTCAAAGTCTGCATTCATTATGGCAAGCGAACAATCAGCACTTATGCCATCTTTGATGACGGGTCAGAGAGGACAATGCTTCTGCCAGAGGCTGCCGAGAAGTTAGGCATGCGAGGGATCGCAGAGGACGTCCCACTGCGCACGATTAGGCAGGACGTGCAGACCCTCAGAGGTGAGTCAGTGTCGTTCTCTGTTTCCTCTCCCTCAAGGCCCAGGACCAGGTTCAAGATTGCTGGGGCCTTCACTGCTGCACGCATTGGACTTGCAGGCCACACTTATCCCGTGGAGCAACTCAGAGAAAGGTATAAACACCTGATTGGCCTTCCGATCCACACCTTGATAAACGTGAAACCTTTGCTACTCATTGGCAGTGACCATCCCCATCTGGTTACCCCCGTTGAACCAGTCAGGCTGGGACCTCCAGGAGGGCCTGCTGCTATTCGCACCAGGCTAGGTTGGGCACTACAAGGGCCAGCAAGTATAGTCGGCCGGCTTGCCCAACCACAGCAGTGCTTGCTGACAACTGTGGCACCTCAGGTCAGTCAATTAATGAAACATGTGGAGAAACTATGGCAGGTCGACATCGTCCCGTTCCGAAACGAGAAGGTTGTTACTCGTTCAAGGCAAGACCAAGAGGCCATACGCATTCTGGAGACCAGAACTGTCCGAGTAGAGGTTGAAGGCATACTTCGCTATGCCACCCCACTGCTTCGCCGGAGGGGGATGCCTCTACTGCAGGCCACTAAAGACGCCGTCATGCCAAGTCTACGGGGTGTGGAGAGAAGGCTGGCTAAAGACCCAGAACGAGCTGAAGCCTACAAGGGGGAGATGGAGAAGCTTATCAAGGCTGGCTCCATCGTTAAGTGTGGCTCTGGGACACCTGTGACGGAAGGTCAGGAGGCGTGGTACATCCCCCATCACATGGTGAGCCACAATGGCAAGAACCGCTTGGTTTTCAACTGCTCATTTCAGTACAGAGGACAGAACTTGAACGACTACCTGCTGCCTGGGCCCACCTTAGGTGCGTCGCTTCTGGGAGTTCTATTACGCTTCAGAGAGCATGCAGTTGCAGTGAGTGGGGACATTAAAGGCATGTTCCACCAGGTTTGTCTCTTACCAGAAGATTGTGCCCTGCTCAGATTTGTCTGGCGTGACATCAGTGACGAGAGCCCTCCAGCAGTCTACGAGTGGCGGGTGCTCCCGTTCGGAACCACGTGTAGCCCCTGCTGTGCCACATTCGCCCTGCAGCGTCAAGTCATGGACAACAGCCAGCCAGGTGATGACGTGAGACTCTCAGTCGAGAGGTGTTTTTATGTGGACAACTGCCTTCAGAGTTTCCCCACCGTGGGAGAGGCAAGGAACCTTGTCGACAAGTTACGGGCCCTCCTAGCCTCAGCAGGGTTTGACCTACGACAGTGGGCTAGCAATGAACGTGACATCATCAGTCATTTACCAGAAGAGAGCTGCTCTGCTAGTGTGGAGCTATGGCTGGCCCAGAACAAGGTAGATACCCCAGAATCTACCCTGGGATTGAGCTGGCTATTCCACACAGATGTCCTAGGCTACAAGCATCGTCAAGTTCCATATGCAGTTCCCACGATGCGCAATATCTACAAGGTCCTGGCCAGCCAGTACGACCCCCTGGGGTTCATCCTACCCTACACAACCAGAGCGAAGGTAATCATTGGTCATCTTTGGGACAAGCAAAGGGGTTGGGATGACCCACACCTACCTCAGGAGCTTATGCAGCAGTGGACAGCCTGGGAGGAAGAGCTGCAATTTCTACCGGAAATTACTCTTCCCCGACCATATGTGCCTAAGGAAGTGGACCCCTTTGGCTGTCAGAGAGAGGTACACATATTTTGTGATGCCTCTGAAGAAGCTTATGGCTCAGTAGCTTACCTCCGGACCACTGGCAGAAATGGAGAAGTGCATCTGTCGTTCTTGGTGGCCCGGTCCAGGGTTGCCCCCAAGCGGTTTCACTCCATGCCCCGATTGGAGCTCTGTGCTGGACTCACAGTGGCACAGCTCTCACAAGTGCTGGAAAGGGAGCTTACCCTTAGAATCGACCAGACGGTCCTATGGTCTGATTCTACAACAGTGCTGACATGGCTGAGGTCTGAATCCTGCCGATTCAAGGTCTTAGTTGGCACTCGTGTAGCCGAAATACAAGAGCTGACAGACAGGCACTCCTGGAGATACGTCGACTCTGGAAGGAATCCAGCCGACGATGTGACACGTGGGAAGACGCTGAAGGAGCTCGCTGTACCAAATAGATGGAGCCAAGGACCATCCTTTCTCCTGCACAGTCCAGACTCCTGGCCAGAAGATCTCACGGTTGACCAAGCAGATGATGCCGCGGAGCTGCGCAAAGCTGTGTTCTGTGGGACCACTGCAGCTGCTCCGTCAGGTCAGCCAACTTCAGATTTGAGCCGCTACAGAACCTGGAGTGAGATGTTAGAGGTTACAGCGCAGGAGGTACATGGGGCGGCCCAACCAGATGGTCATCCCACTGCTGAGGACTATCGCAGGGCAGAGAGGCTGATCCTACAGAGGGCCCAGATGGATAGTTTTCCGGAGGAGTACAATCTGTTGAAAGTCGGTAAGCCAGTTCCCAGGAGCAGTCGTCTTCTCTCTCTGTCACCCGAGGTGGATGAGACCAGACAGCTCATTTGTGTTGGAGGACGACTTCGTCGATCTGAAGATTTGGCACTGGAGATGCTCCATCCGATTATCCTAGACCCAAGCCACCCAGTGACCAAACTCCTGATCCAAGACTTTGACAGCCGCCTCCATCATCCTGGCCCGGAGCGGGTGTTCGCAGAGCTTCGGCGCTCCTACTGGATTCTGCGAGGGCGTGAAGCTGTCCGGCGCTACCAACACCTTTGTGCTGATTGTCAAAGGTGGAGAGCTAGACCTACAGTGCCGAAGATGGCAGACCTGCCAGCAGCCCGGCTACGTCTATATAAACCGGCTTTCTACTCTACGGGAATGGACTGCTTCGGGCCGTTTGAGGTCAAGGTCGGACGGCGTATTGAGAAGAGATGGGGAATCATATTCAAGTGCCTTACCACCAGGGCAATCCACTTGGATGTTCTTAACACCATTGATGCAGACGCATTCCTGATGGCTCTTCGGCGATTTGTCGCCCGTAGAGGTACACCTGCCGAGCTGTTTTCAGACCAGGGGACCAACTTCAGGGGAGGTGAGAGGGAACTGCGTGAGACCTTTCTGAAGATGGCCCCGGAACTACAACAGCTTCTAGCACCCCAGAAGATCAGCTTCCGCTTTAATCCTCCAGGTGCCCCACACTTTGGGGGAGCATGGGAAAGGGAGATCCGGGCGGTTAAGTATGCCCTCTATGCTACAGTTGGTGCTCAGTCAGTTCCAGAAGAAGTGCTTCGCACTGTACTCATCGAGGTGGAGGGGATACTTAATAGTAATCCCCTGGGGTATGTGTCTTCCGATGCCAGAGATGCAGATCCAGTGACTCCCAATGTTCTTCTGATGGGGCGGCCGGATGGATCCCTACCTCAGATAGTATACCCAGAGAATGAGCTCCTCAGTCGCCGTCGCTGGAAGCATTCCCAGGTGTTGGCTGACCATTTCTGGTCACGTTTCATCCGTCAGTACATTCCCAGTCTGCAGACTCGCCAGAAGTGGCAATCGACAGCAGCTGATTTGGCTGAGGACTCTGTGGTGATGATCGCTGATCCACAGCTTCCCAGGGCTCTCTGGCCTGTGGGAGGGTGATTAAAACTCATCCTAGCCCTGATGGACGCATCAGGTCGGCTGATGTGAAGGTGAAGGAGAGAGTCTACACTCGGCCAGTTGCCAGACTGGTTGTCCTCCCTGCGCTGCCCTCTGGAGAAGATGAGGACAGCTCTGCGTCGAACTCACCACAACCCTAGAACTTTGTTGCCTTATTGATGAGCAAATGTCTTACATACATTTGGGGGCGGCTGTATAAAAGGCCCCAAAGTTCATAGAATAGTTTACTGGTGTTTATAAGTTTATATAAGTTCATTTAATATTCAGTCTTCTGTCAGTTTGGGCCAGCCCACCTTCTAGTGACATCATCCGGTTAGTAAGGTGGGCAGTTTAATGTCGGATGAGCAGTGCTGGTCTGGAGGGGTTGCACTAATTCCTGGGGAATGTTATGTGTGCGTAAATGACAAGTGAGTATTGACCTGTGTTGTATTTTGCCTTTGTTTGTGTCAGTACTGTAGTATGTTTACCATTTAGGAGTTAATGTAGTCCGTAGCTGGAGCGGTAGGCCACGCATGCAACGCGTGAGTTCACCCTCAGTTCATATGCTAACTTATGTCGTTAGCTTGTCCGGGTTTGGCTTTGTTGACGCATGTACGGCCGCTCGTATGTCCATAACGTCATTCCTGTGTTATCAAACCTTCTCTGTATGTTGTACGTGATGCTTGTGATTGTTTACTTTGAAGTAGCGGAATTTGTAGTGTACAATTAGGTACGAGGATTAATAAAATAGCGATCGTAGTTTGACCGGAAGGATCACGTTCCCGCTTGCCCTTCACAATAAGAGCATTACAGCTGATTATAATGGGGAAGCTTTTATTTTGTACAACTACCGGAAGTAGTTCCTGTGTACTGACGGTAACTTAACCTCGCACTAATGCTGTTTAGTTGCATAGTGTGAGCAGTTTGAAGTGTACTGTATTGTCTTATTTCTATATATGTGATTATGTCAACTATGTTGGATCATGTTTATATTTGAGTGTTTTACTTGTCTATTCTCTTTATTTATCATTATTTCCATTGTTTATTTCTTTTGTAGGAAACCACACACACACACACACACCCACACACACCTATGTACACTCGCTGTGTTTACAGCCCCAGGAATTGAGTGGTGACAATAAAGTGCCTCAAACAGAACCTCAAGCTCCCTTCTTATTTCCTACTCTGGGATTATTTGGCCTTAAGTGGTGTTCTGGCCGACACACCGGGGTGACCGTAGTGCTCCAAGTCTGAATCAGTGCCACAGCCGTGCCTCTCTTTGATATCTCCACTACAGGCACATATACTATAATCAGCAGATATACTATAACATAACAGAAATTCTACGACTTAGTAGTAATACTATAACATAACAGAAATTTTAATTGGGCACAAATAACATGATTTGGCACAAATACCATGATTTGGCAAAAAAATACCATGATTTGGCAAAAAAACGATGATATGGCAGAAATACTGTGATTGGGTACAAATACTATGATTTGGCACAAGTACTATGACTTAGTACAAATACTATGATTTGGCACAAATACTTTGATTTAGCAGAACTACTATGTTTTAACATGAATAATATCTTTTGACAGAAATTTCTGCTAAAAGGTACTATTTCTGCTTTTTAGCAGAAATACTGTAATTTTGCATAAATACTATGATTTGGGATAAATACTATGATTTGGCAGATATACTATATTCAGCACATATACTATAACATAACAGAAATACCTCTACCTACTAGTAATACTATAACATATCAGAAATATCATGATTTGACACAAAAACCATGATTTGGATCAAATACCATGATTTGGCAAAAATACTATGATTTCCCAGAATTACTATGATTGAGCATAAGTACAAAGATGTAGTAGAAGTACTTTGATTTAGCAGAAATACTATTATGGAGGAGTAATACTTTAACATGGGAGAGATATTGATACACACACACACATACACAGAGAGCAAAGTGTACGGGGGCTGTTAAGAGTCTGGGCTTGGTATATCTAGGTCAGCTAAATTGGCTGCACCTGCTGTAATCAGCACTTACACACACAGACACAGAGAGAGCTATGGGTTTCCTTCAGTGTATTTCTCACATTCAGGATTCCCCTCGAACAAATGGCCATAATTTTCTAACCATAGGAGCTAGAACGGTCATTCTGACACCGTTTTGTTCAGAAGAGATGGGAAAATCTGCAGGTCTTCATAATTCAGAGATAAAATATAAATTATTGAAGATATATGACTTGTAATACACTGTAACTGAGTAGAGGCAAAGCAAAACTGCCTTGACCTGCCCTCAAACAACGTTTTGTAACTCTAAATCTATATGGAGCATCAAAATCATTCTTTCACCGTAAGAAACAGCAGGCTTTGGTGAACAGTCATGGAAATTTTCAGGTCTCTGTTGAAATCCATCAAAAAGATATGACGAGAGAAAAAAGTGGTTCATTTCCAGAGTTTGAAATCTGAACAGATCTGAGCGAGGGACAAATTTCCTATCCTCAAACAAGTGTAATTCATGGCCAAACGGTAATAGGTGAGGAAAAAATTCTTGAATTGTGAGCATCAGGGATATCTGAAGATATATTGGCACAAGCCTCATGTCTCAACTTTGTTTCGTTAAGGAGATATGACGATTTGAAAATGCCTCTCAATAGAGAAATCCAGCGCTGATTTTGAACAAACTCTCCATTGACTTTCTATGGAGAGTTTTGAGACTTTGTGTTGCTCTGAGGAGATTTGCAAAACATCTGTAAATCCCACAACAATGATAGTGACATCTTCTGAAAGCCAGCAAAAATACCTACGTTTTGATGTATAATTTGTGGGGGTTGAGTGGAAATTGAGTGAATAGCAAGAAGTTGTTCGGACAAGAAGAGAAAATTCAGAAATTTCCACTGTCCACTCTGAGTTAATTGCATAGCAACCATAACAACGCATGTATTTTCTGAAAAATCACAATTTTGCAACTGAAAACTTAAAGAGAGATAAGATTAAAACGGTAGAAGATCTGAAAAAGCTGAATCACTCAGGAATAGCCCAATAATCTGAGAACATTTTAAAGTTTGAATGGAGTTTCTAGGTGAAAGTATAAGAAAGTAGTTAAGTTTCAAAAACAAGCAAGTTTTAGCAGAATTGAGGAAGTTTTCCATTCATTTCAATGGGACAAATTAAAGGAAAAAAGTGTAATATTTTAAAAAGTATAATAGTAATAAACACCAAAAGTCATAGCACACATTAGCAGAAATAGCAGAACAGTTTAGAGTTTGAACTGAGAAAATCGGCTGAAAACTGAGGAAGTAGTTAGACGGCAAAAAACGTACGGAAGTCCCAAGAATAATAAAGAACTAGAAAAATTTGCATTTCCTGCGAAAATGCTGTGTGGATGCCTTAACGGTGAAGCTGTCTGCTGAAAAAGCTGAAAAAGTTGAAAAGTTGCAAAAAGTTGTATGGTGGTGAAAAAAAAATTTCACCCTGAGCAGGATTCGAACCTGGCCCTCCTGATCTCAAGGCAGCTACTCATCTCACTGAGCCAAACTTATTCTCACAAAGAGAAGGTGGACAGACTGACCATTCTGCTGAAATGAGCAGAAGCTGCTGAGAATTGTGCTGATAAGAGGTTAAAAGGCTGAAAATTTTGCAGAAGAGGTGAATAAGCAGAATTTGGGCTGAAAAGAGGTGAAAATTCTGCTGAAAAGAGTTCAATCAGCAGAATTTCTGCTGAAAAGAGTTCAATCAGCAGAATTTCTGCTGAAAAGAGTTCTGCAGAACTCTTTTCAGAATTCTGCTGAAAAGATGTTTTTGCTGAAAATAGCTGAAAAAGCTGGGATTTGTGCTGAAAAATGGTGAAAAAACTGAAAATTTTGCTGAAAAGGGGTGAAAAAGCTGAAATTGAGTTAAAAAAGTTTAACTGTTAACTGAAAGAAATGTTGCCATAAGCGGGATTTGAACCCGGGTCTCCCAGTCTGAGAACGGCTGCTTATCTCACTGAGCTAAAACACGGCTCAACCGGGCAAGGAAAACTAGTGAGGCCACTGATAGGCTGAAAAGGCTGAAAAGTTTGCAGAAAAGAGGTAAATCAGCAGAATTTCCGCAGAAAAGAGGCAGAACAAAAGAGAAAAATGAAAACAGGTTTTGCCATGACCGGGATTTGAACCTGGCCCTTCTCATCTCAAGGCATCTGCTCATCTCACTGAACCAAACTCTTTCTCTCAAAAAGAAGAGATGGAGAAACTGACAATTTTGCTAAATGAGCAGAAGCTGCTGAGAATTGTGCTGAGAAGAAGTGAAAAGGCTGAAAATTTTGCAGAAAAGAGGTGAATCAGCAGAATTTCTGCAGAAAAGAGGTAAAGAAGCAATAAGTTGCGCTGAAAAGAGATGAATCAGCAGAATTTCTGCTCAAAGGTGGCTATTCATTTCCCTGAGCCAAAGTCATTCTTACAAAGAAGAAGTGGAGAGACGGACAATTCTGCTGAAATGAGCAGAAGCTGCTGACAATTGTGCTGATAAGAGGTGAAAAGGCTGAAATTTTGCAGAAAAGAGGTGAATCAGCAGAATTTCTGCAGAAAAGAGGCAAAGAAGCAGAAACTTGCGCTGAAAAGAGATGAATCAGCAGAGTTTCTGCTCAAAAGAGTTGTCTTTTTTCTGAATACAGCCAAAAAAGCTGGAATTTGTGCTGAAAAGGGGTGAAAAAAATGAAAATTTTGCTGAAAAGGGGTGAAGAAGCTAAAGTATACTAAATCAAAGTATTTGTGCCAAAACATAGTGTTTCTGCCATATTGTGGTACTACTACATTACAACATGAATACGGATTAAAGATGAAAGAAACTGGCAACAAATTCCTCCACTACAAACCAGTCTGATACCACTTCTTTGCAGTGTTCACGTTTACTAAGGCACTACCCAAAAGGCGCCACAAGAGGGCACTCCAGCACAAGAGATGAGGTGAATGAGCAGAATTTCTGCTGAAAAGAGGCAGAAGGTTCTGTATGTAGAAAAAGAAACACTGTTGAACCATGTGTGAAATAAATAAAGAAATGAAATGAAAGAACAACCTGGTTCTGCTCAAATTCACCAATCAGAGGTACTGCCTCAGTCTGCTTCATCAGGCTGTGTACTTGTTTCTGCCATGGAGCGTTAACAAGAATCTGAGGTCCATATTAGAAAAGCTGCTAAAATCATAAAACTTTGCAGAACTGTAATAAATTAGCAATATAAATTACAGGTCTGTGATAGTGTATAAATTTGTAGTGAAAAAAAAAAACGTGGACCAAGGTGGGATTGAACCCACGACCTTTGAGCTGCAGAGCCGTGTCATTACTGATTGCGCCACCTGGAAAGGGGGCAGTGGTCTGAAAGACAGATACTTGGGCAGTCAGAAAATAGATCGCGGTGAGAGGCGAAAAACGCCGTTTTTTGGAGTTACAAAACGTCGTGTAACTCAAAAACTAGGAGGGCTAGCAGCATAATTCTTGTACTGGGTGAATCAGCGGACTTTGGTGTATTTTGACTGCGATTTTCATAGCTCGTTCTACCTCCGTCGCGGAGATATGACGAGAGAAGAAACGGCTTCATTTCCAGAGTTTGAAGACTGAGAGGAGGACAGATTTCCACCCCTCAAACAAACGTAATTCATTGCTCAACGGTAAGATAATTGTAAAAACTGCTTCCACTGTGAGTGTCAGCAGTGTCTGAAGATATATTGGCACAAGCCTCATGTCCTAACTTTGCTTTGTTAAAGAGATATGGCGATTTGAAAATGCCTCCCGTTACAGAATTTCAGCTCTGAATTGCAAAACCTCCCCATAGACTTTGAATGGGGAGTTTTCAGACCTTGTGTCACTTCGAGGCAAATTGCGACAAAACGGTAAATCTCACAATAAAGATAGTGACATTTTCTGAAAGCCAGCAAAAATACCTACGTTTTGATGTATAATTTGTGGGGGTTGAGTGCAAATTGAGCGAGTAGCAAGAAGTTGTTTAGACATGAAGAGAAAATTCAGAACGGACCAGCACTCACTCTGACTTAATTGCATAGCAACCATAGCAACGCATGTATTTTCTGAAAAATCACAATTTTGCAACTGAAAACTTAAAGAGAGATAAGATTAAAACGGTAGAAGATCTGAAAAAGCTGAATCAGACAGGAATAGCCCAATAAGTTGAGAACATTTTAAAGTTTGAATGGAGTTTCTAGGTGAAAGTATGACAAAGTAGTTAAGTTTGAAAAGCGAGCAAGTTTTAGCAGAATTGTGGAAGTTTCCCATTCATTTCAATGGGACAAATTAAAGGAAAAAAGTGTAATATTTTAAAAAGTATAAGAGTAATAAACACCAAAAGATATAGCAGTCGAAAGCAGAAGTAGCAGAACAGTTTAGAGTTTGAACGGTGAAAATCGGCTGAAAACTGAAGGAGTAGTTAAGCGGCAAAAAAACGGAGCAACTAGAATAATAAAGGATAAAGAATAAAGAGAAACAGGAACTCAGTAGTGTGGAAGCCCTTTAGGGCATCCACACAACTAGAAAAAGTTTGCATTTCCTGCGAAAATGCTGTGTGGATGCCTTAACGCCGAAGCTGTCTGCTGAAAATAGCTGAAAAAGATGAAAAGTTGCAAAAAATTGTATGGCGGTGAAGAACTGAAAATTCTGCTGAAAACAGGTGAAGAAGCACAAATTTTTGCTGGAAAGTGGTGAAAAGCCAAATATTCTACTGAAAAGTGGTAAAGATGGAGAAATTTTTGCAGAAAAGTGGTGAAAAGAAATTTTGCCATGAGCAGGATTTGAACCTGGCCCTCCTGGTCTCAAGGCAGCTACTCAGCTCACTGAACCGAACTCATTCTCACAAAAAAAGAGGTGGATAGACTGACAATTCTGCTGAAATTATCAGAAGCTGCTGATAATTGTGCTGATAAGAGGCGAAAAGGATGAAAAGTTTGCAGAAAAGAGGTGAATCAGCAGAATTTCTGCAGAAAAGAGGCAAAGAAGCAGAACGTTGCGCTGAAAAGAGGTGAATCAGCAGAGTTTCTGCTGAAAAGAGTTTATTTTCTGAAAACAGCCAAAAAAGCTGGAATTTTTGCTGAAAAGGGGTGAAAAAAATGAAAATTTTGCTGAAAAGGGGTGAAGAAGCTAAAGTATACCAAATCAAAGTATTTGTGCCAAAACATAGTATTCCTGCCATATTGTGGTATTTGTGCCACAAAAGTTACTACATTACAACATGAATACGGATTAAAGATGAAAGAAACTGGCAACAAATTCCTCCACTACAAACCAGTCTGATACCACTTCTTTGCAGTGTTCACGTTTACTAAGGCACTACCCAAAAGGCGCCACAAGAGGGCACTCCAACACAAGAGATGACCTATGTACACTGATGCACTTAGTAACGGTCAGCCTCCTACTTAGCCATTACGTAATACAGCGATATTACAGTGTACAAATTCACATAAATTTGCAGGGGGAAAAAAACAAAGCAGGAACAAGCCCAAAACAATCAAATAACTGGGCTGCCATAGCTATTGCTAACTAGCACATACGCTAAAGGTAACTAAAACCAATACCAACCAATGTTTTTGCAGAAACACTGTAATTTCACTCAAATACTATGAAATAGCAGTAATACTATGATTTGGCAGAAATACTATGTTTCAGTACAAATACTATGACAAAGCAGAAATACTATGACTTAGAAGTAATACTATAACAAAAGGGATTCCTCAAAATTACTATGAAATTGCAGTAATTCTATGATTTTGCAGAAATACTATACTTCGTACAAATATAGTGCTTTGGTACAAATACTATATTTTGATTTGAATACTATGATTTGGCACGAGTAGTATGATTTAGTACGAATACTACGAATTGGCAGAAATACTGTGACTTAGTAGTAATACTATAACATAACAGATATACTGTGATGTTGCAGACATAGTATGTTTTTGCACTACTCATTTGTAGTGAAAAAAAAACATGTGGACCAAGATGGGATTGAACCCACGACCTTTGAGCTGCAGAGCCGTGTCATTACTGATTGCGCCACCTGGAAAGGGGGCGGGCGTCTAAAACACAGAGACTTGAGGAGTCAGAATTAGATCGTGGTGAGAGGCGAAAAACGCCGTTTTTTGGAATTACAAAACGTCGTGTAACTCAAAATTTAGGTGGGATAGAAGCACAATTCTTGTACTGGGCGAATCAGCGGACTTTGGTGTACTTTGACTGCGATTTTCATTGCTCTTTGTACCTCCGTCGCGGAGATATGACGAGAGAAGACTGAGGGAGTAGTTAAGTGCCGAAAAACGTACGGAAGCAACCAGAATAATAAAGAACTAGAAAAATTTGCATTTCCTGCGAAAATGCTGTGTGGATGCCTTAACGCTGAAGCTGTCTGCTGAAAAGCTGAAAAAGATGAAAAGTTGCAAAAAGTTGTATGGTGGTGAAAAAAACAAAATGCCGCCCTGAGCAGGATTCGAACCTGGCCCTCTTGGTCTCAAGGCGGCTATTCACTTCACTGAGCCAAAGTCATTCTGACAAATAATAGGTGGAGAGACTGACAATTTTGCTGAAATGAGCAGAAGCTGCTGAGAATTGTGCTGAGAAGAAGTGAAAAGGCTGAAAATTTTGCAGCAAAGAGGTGAATCAGCAGAATTTCTGCAGAAAAGAGGTAAAGACTATGCAAGCAGAGGCAGCGAGCACACAGAAAGAGATGGAGAAGTCCCTGAGTGATACGACTGACAGGCTGACAACATTGGAAAAGTCCTATATGTCTCTAAAGGCAGACTACAAGAAGCTACAAGAAAAATGTACTGACTTAGAAGATAGAAGTCGCAGACAGAATATCAGAATAGTTGGCGTTGCAGAAGGTGCAGAGTCAAATAACATCACCACTTTTGCTGCAAAATTTCTGGCGGAGGTCATTGGAGCAGACAATTTTGATTCCCCTATTGTTATTGATCGAGCTCACAGAAGCCTCATCTCTAAACCACGTACGGGCCTCGGGAACGACCGAGGCCCATCATTGTCCGATTGCATTACTTCACAGAAAAGGAGAAGATCCTGAGATTATCTCGTAATAAAGGAAACTTACACTTTGACGGGTCTCCAGTTTATATTTTCCCTGACATAAGTCCTGAGGTTGGGCGGATGCGAGCAACCTTCAGTCAACTGAAGCAGAAACTCCGCAGCGCCAATATCCAATACAGCCTGTATTATCCAGCCAAATTGGTGATTACGGCAAATGGCTCCAGATACACGTTTACCGATGCACAAGCGGCGGAGAAATTTATCTTGTCCAACAAGCTGATCACATCGGAAGAAGAAACTGAATAGGAGGCGTTGGCCAGCTGATCGAGAAAGACATTACTGGACGGTAACACTCACTGACTGAGTTGACAAGTTTTTCATTCAGGTAAAATATGTTATTATGTTGTTGAGGATATTCTTATATCTTTTTCCTTTCTTTGGTCTGTTTTGAGAAAATGAATAAATCTATAGAAGGAGAATGAATTAGTATGCGTTTGCAAGTAAATTCACAGTTAATATTTAAATTGATTAATATTAAGGTAATTTAAGTTACAAGATGATACTTATTCTCTTACCAATGTAATCTTTCCTTGTATGTAAACCATCATAAGAGGGATTAAGGTCAATCGCAGAGCCTGAATTACTTCTTTTTTCTTTTTCCTTTTATTTATTATTATTATTACTGTGAGTGTACTTTATCAAAAATTTATCAAAATTAATCTAGATATGAATAATTTTTTTTCTTTTTTTAGGAGCTTAGTGGTAAGTCAGATGTTCATATCTCTCTCTGAGTTGAGACTTAAATACTTTTGTTGTATGGAGTCCCCTCTCTGTCCAAGTTCTGTTGGACTGTTTTGGTCAGGGAGGAGCAGAGAGGGAGCAGGGACTGTTTTTGAGGGGGGTTTTGTTTTTGTTTGGGTTTTCACCTGCATTTTTGTTTGTATTTTGTTTGGAGGCCATCTTATTAAAAAAGGAGGTAAAAAAGGGTTTATCTGGGTCGCAAATCTTTATTTATAAGTTAAATAATGGTTATTGATAATTATAAAAACCTAGTAAATTTTGTGTCACGGAATTGTAAAGGACTCAATGGTGCTGTTAAGCGGGGCAACATTTTAGCACACCTTAAAAAACTGGGGACAGATATAGGATATTTGCAAGAAACTCACTTGAAAAAACAGGATCATCAGAAGCTACGTGGAGGATGGATTGGGCAGGTATTTCATTCTAACTTTACAGCTAAGAATAGAGGTGCCGCCATAATTATCAAAAAAGGGATCCCCTTCATAAAGTCAAAAGTATTATCAGACCTTTATGGACGTTATATCATAGTTACAGGGAAACTTTATAACAATCAGGTTACACTAGCAAATATTTATGCCCCTAATGTTGATGATGCAGATTTTATTAAATCATTTATATCTTCTTTACCTAATATGGATACCCACAAATTGATAATTGGCGGTGATTTTAATTTCGTTTTGGATTCTAGTCTTGATAGATCATCACAAAGATCAGTATCTAAATCAAAATCTGTGAAAATTATCCAGGAATTTATGAAGACATATAAATTGACAGATCCATTTAGAGCCATTTCCCCAAACTCTAAGCAATTCTCATTTTTCTCTTCTGTTCATCACACTTATTCTAGAATAGACTTTTTCTTAATAGATCATGGATTTCTTACACAGATCCAAAGCTGTGACTATAAGGCAATAGTTTTATCTGACCATAGTCCAGTATTGCTACAATTAGCAATAGGAGATAGACCTAACGCATCAAAATGGCGATTTAATAATGGTTTGCTGTTAGATAACATTATAGTAAATGAAATAAGGGATCAAATTAAGCTATTTATTTCAATAAACGACACACTTGAAGTTACGAGATCCACACTATGGGACACATTAAAAGCCTACTTGAGAGGCCAAATTATCTCATTGACTAGCTATAGGAATAAGCAAAGAAAAGAAAGAGAGTTAAATATAACAACGGAACTTTTAGAAATAGATAAAGAATATGCCATTTCTCCTTCATCCAAACTTTATAAAAAGAAGATCTCATTGCAGACAGAACTTAAATTGCTTTATACAAATGACACAATAAGATTACTTACACAACTTCGACATAAGTACTATGAACACGGGGAAAAAACAGGTAGTTTATTAAGATAAGATAAGATAAGATGGCCTTTATTAGTCCCACAGGTGGGAAATTTGTTTTGTTACAGCAAAAGTGCAAAGTTATGTAGCAGAAATTAGAAAACACTGGAATGCAATAAAATACAATAAAATAAAATAAAATAAAATACTATATACAATAGAATAAAATAGAATAGAATAATATATACAATAGAATAAAATAGAAATACAAATACTATATACAACTGAGTAGGAAAATACAAAAACACAACTTCGTCAGAAGAAGAATTAGCAAGGCAAATTAAAGAAGTTGCAGCATCAAGACTGATTACAGAAATAAGAACTAGTACAGGACAATTAACAACTGACCCAAAGAGAATTAATGATGTATTTCGAGAATATTATAAAGCACTTTACTCTTTAGACTTAAAAAAAGATCCAGACAAAATCGAAAGTTTTTTCGATTCCATTCAAGTTCCATCTATTAATATAGAACACAAACTATTGTTAGAACAACCAATAACATTAAGGGAGATAAATCAAGCCATTCAAAGTATGCAGTGCTCAAAAAGCCCCGGTCCAGACGGGTATAGTATTGAATTCTATAAGACCTTTAGCGAACAGATTTCACCCGTTCTTTTGGAGGTATATAACGAAGCTTTAACTAAAGGATGCTTACCCTTAACCATGTATGATAGCACTATCTCTCTAATTCACAAACCTGGTAAGGATCCTTTGGAACCTGGTTCGTACAGACCAATAAGCCTATTGAACGTAGATAATAAAATATTGGCAAAAATTTTGGCCATGCGATTAGAGATAGTTCTCCCAACTGTTGTGTCGGAGGACCAAACGGGTTTTGTAAAAAATAGACAGTTATTTTTTAATATTAGAAGGCTATTCAATATTATATATACACAGAATACTTATGATCAATCTGAATCTGAAATACTACTCTCACTAGATGCAGAGAAGGCCTTTGACAGGGTTGAGTGGGATTTCCTCTTCTCGACCCTATCAAAGTATGGCATAGGCCCTAATTATATCTCCTTTGTTAGACTGCTTTACACAAAACCTCAAGCCTCGGTTAATACAAATAATATAATTTCTAGCCCTTTTCTCCTTCACCGTTCTACAAGACAAGGGTGCCCTTTGTCCCCATTGCTATTTGCACTCGTTATAGAACCCCTCGCCATTCAATTACGCTCAATAAAGGATTATAAAGGAATAAGGAGATTTGGTGTAGAACATAAGGTGTCTCTCTATGCAGATGATTTGTTGTTATATATTGCTGACCCTACTAAATCATTGCCAAAAATTATGACAGTTTTAACTGAATTTGGGAAAATTTCTGGATACAAAATCAACTTAACAAAAAGTATATTGTTTCCTATTAGTTCTTTAGAAAAATTAGATAGTGCCACATTGACCTCGTTTCCTCTTACAATCTCAAACACCTTCAAATATCTTGGAATAACTGTAACCCGTGAATTCTCTGGCCTGTTCAAACATAATTTTATTAATTTATACCATCAAACTGAACAGAACTTGGAAAGACTGTCTAAACTGCCCATCTCACTTGCTGGCCGAATAAATATCATTAGGATGAGTACTTTACCCAAATTTTTATTTTTGTTTCAATGTATTCCAATATTGATAACAAAAACTTTTTTTAAGAAAATAGATCAGTTAATTTCTCAGTTTATCTGGAACAAGAAGACACCCAGAATAAAAAAGGTTTTTCTTCAAAGACCTAAGATTACAGGAGGGATGGGGTTGCCCTGCTTTCAGTTCTATTATTGGGCCTGCAATATACGTTGTATGTCATTCTGGGATGGGGAAAATAGACCTGATTGGGAACAGATGGAAAGTATGACTTTTTTCCCTAATACTCTTAAATCGTTGGTTCATTCAAACTCAGATACGAGTAAACATAAATATAAAAACTCGGTAGTATCTAACTCACTAAAAATTTGGTCTCAAATTAGAAGGCACTTCCATTGGCATCAATGTTCAATCTCTACACCATTAATTCATAATCAAGCATATACATTGCTCTCAGGATCAACATTCCAGCTATGGAATTCCAAAGGGATACACACAATCAAGGATTTGTTTATTGATAACCTTTTTCCTTCGTTTCAACAACTCCAGAAAAATTTTTCCATAGAAAACAGAGATTTTTTCAAGTATTTACAAATACGTCATTTTATTAAAGAAACATTTCCATCTTTTCCCAATGAACCACAAAAACCAGTCTCAGATGATCTGTTCCTAATGAACCCACTAAAGAAAGGAGCTATTTCTAAGATCTATAACCAACTTTTGCAAATAGACAGTACAACTACATTGGACCACTTGAGAAACGCTTGGAATGAAGAACTGGGTATTAACATCACCGAAGAACAATGGACTAAGGCACAAGAATTGGTTCACTCTACTTCCGTCTGCTGCAGGCACGGATTATTACAATTTAAGGTCCTACATAGGCTCCATCTGTCTAAATTGAAGGTTTCAAGGATGTTTCCAGGAGCAGACTCAAGATGTGATCGATGCGGCCAGAATTCTGCCTCATTGTCACATATGTTTTGGACATGTCCTAATATTGCTATATACTGGTGTAAAATATTTAAAACTTTGTCTGATATTTTTAAAAAACAGCTCCCCCCAGACCCAGTAATGGCACTTTTTGGTGTAGCTACAGTCAAATACTTAAATAATAAACAAGTTTGTGTTTTGAGTTTTATAACATTGCTAGCAAGACGCCTTATACTTCTAAACTGGAAAAATAAAGCCCCCCCAACTCACTCTGCTTTATTAAGAGATACAATGTATCATTTACAGTTGGAGAAAATTAAATTTTCATTGAGAGATAACGTTAAACAGTTTTACCAAATTTGGCAACCCTTTATAGACTACTTTAATAAGTAAAACTGGGAGGGATGGCCTCCTCCCATATCGGCTTTAAGATTATATATATTGGTTTGAGCAGGTGTATTGTTCTTTTCAGGGGGGGAAGGGGGTTGTTGTTTTTTTTGTTTGTTTTTTTGTTTGTTTTTGTTTGTTTTTTGTTTGTTTTTTTGTTTTGTTTTGTTTTTTGTTTTGTTTTTTCTTCTATCCCCTCCTTTGTATATACTTATTTAGGTATCTAAATGTAAATGTACAGACATATGTGTATGTATATATATATATATATATATATATATATATATATATATGTATATATGTATGATTGTTTATATAATGGTAATTATACTTTATGCAAAAAAGGAGGGGGAGAGGAAGGAGGGGGAAGGGAAGGGGAGGGAGAGGGAGGGAGGGAAGGGGAAGAAAAAAAAAGCGCATGTATTTAGTGCATGTGTTTTTCTAAAACATATGGGTTGTACAGCACTTGTTTCCTGAACTGAACAGCCAGGTTGTGTTTTTTATTTTTTATTTTCGCAGGGTATTTGTTTCTAGGATATAAAGCTTTGTTAAACAATGAAAAAAAAACGAAAAAAAAAGAGGCAAGCAATAAGTTGCGCTGAAAAGAGATGAATCAGCAGAATTTCTGCTCAAAGGCGGCTATTCATTTCCCTGAGCCAAAGTCATTCTTACAAAGAAGAGGTGGAGAGACGGACAATTCTGCTGAAATGAGTAGAAGCTGCTGACAATTGTGCTGATAAGAGGTGAAAAGGCTGAAAATTTTGCAGAAAAGAGGTGAATCAGCAGAATTTCTGCAGAAAAGAGGCAAAGAAGCAGAAACTTGCGCTGAAAAGAGATGAATCAGCAGAGTTTCTGCTCAAAAGAGTTGTCTTTTTTCTGAATACAGCCAAAAAAGCTGGAATTTGTGCTGAAAAGGGGTGAAAAAAATGAAAATTTTGCTGAAAAGGGGTGAAGAAGATGAAGAAGCTAAAGTATACTAAATCAAAGTATTTGTGCCAAAACATGGTATTTCTGCCATATTGTGGTATTTGTGCCACAAAAGTTACTACATTACAACATGAATACGGATTAAAGATGAAAGAAACTGGCAACAAATTCCTCCACTACAAACCAGTCTGATACCACTTCTTTGCAGTGTTCACGTTTACTAAGGCACTACCCAAAAGACGCCACAAGAGGGCACTCCAACACAAGAGATGAGGTGAATGAGCAGAATTTCTGCTGAAAAGAGGCAGAAGGTTCTGTATGTAGAAAAAGAAACACTGTTGAACCATGTGTGAAATAAATAAAGAAATGAAATGAAAGAACAACCTGGTTCTGCTCAAATTCACCAATCAGAGGTACTGCCTCAGTCTGCTTCATCAGGCTGTGTACTTGTTTCTGCCATGGAGCGTTAACAAGAATCTGAGGTCCATATTAGAAAAGCTGCTAAAATCATAAAACTTTGCAGAATTGTAATAAATTAGCAATATAAATTACAGGTCTGTGATAGTGTATAAATTTGTAGTGAAAAAAAAAACGTGGACCAAGGTGGGATTGAACCCACGACCTTTGAGCTGCAGAGCCGTGTCATTACTGATTGCGCCACCTGGAAAGGGGGCAGTGGTCTGAAAGACAGATACTTGGGCAGTCAGAAAATAGATCGCGGTGAGAGGCGAAAAACGCCGTTTTTTGGAGTTACAAAACGTCGTGTAACTCAAAATCTAGGAGGGCTAGCAGCATAATTCTTGTACTGGGTGAATCAGCGGACTTTGATGTATTTTGACTGCGATTTTCATAGCTCGTTCTACCTCCGTCGCGGAGATATGACGAGAGAAGAAACGGCTTCATTTCCAGAGTTTGAAGATTGAGAGGAGGACAGATTTCCACCCCTCAAACAAACGTAATTCATTGCTCAACGGTAAGATAATTGTAAAAACTGCTTCCACTGTGAGTGTCAGCAGTGTCTGAAGATATATTGGCACAAGCCTCATGTCCTAACTTTGCTTTGTTAAAGAGATATGACGATTTGAAAATGCCTCTCATTAGAGAATTTCAGCTCTGAATTTCAAAACCTCCACATAGACTTTGAATGGGGAGTTTTCAGACCTTGTGTCACTTCGAGGCAAATTGCGAAAAAACAGTAAATCTCACAATAAAGATAGTGACATTGTCTGAAAGCCAGCAAAAATACCTACGTTTTGATGTATAATTTGTGGGGGTTGAGTGGAAATTGAGCGAGTAGCAAGAAGTTGTTCAGACATGAAGAGAAAATTCAGAACAGACCAGCGCTCACTCTGAGTTAATTGCATAGCAACCATAGCAACGCATGTGTTTTCTGAAAAATCACAATTTTGCAACTGAACACTTAAAGAGAGATAAGATTAAAACGGTAGAAGGTCTGAAAAAGCTGAATCAGACAGGAATAGCCCAATACTTTGAGAACATTTTAAAGTTTGAATGGAGTTTCTAGGTGAAAGTATGAGGAAGTAGTTAAGTTTCAAAAACAAGCAAGTTTTAGCAGAATTGTGGAAGTTTTCCATTCATTTCAATGGGACAAATTAAAGGAAAAAAGTGTAATATTTTAATAAGTATAATAGTAATAAACACCAAAAGATATAGCTGGAATTAGCAGAAATAGCAGAACAGTTTAGAGTTTGAACGGAGAAAATCGGCTGAAAACTGAGGGAGTAGTTAAGTGCCGAAAAACGCGAGCAACTTGAAAAAGAATAAAGTTTAAAGAGAAACAGGAACTCAATACAGAGAAACAGGAAAACAATTGTGTGGAAGCCCTTTAGGGCATCCACACAATAAAGAATAAAGAGAAACAGGAAAACAATAGTGTGGATGCCTTTGAAGGCATCCACACAATAAAGATTAGAAGAACAATACTGTGAATGCTTTTTCAAGCATTCACACTAATTAGAAGAACAATACTGTGAATGCTTTTACAAGCATTAACACTAATAATTGTACTTTGTGTGAAGTAGTTTCAATAAAACAGAAAAAAATAGTATCTTTGTTTTTTATTCTTGATCTGTTCACAAGTACATAAAAATGAAATGCAAACTATTTACATGGCAACACACAGCTGGCATCAATCTTGAACCACAAAATGAAACATTACAGGCTATTTAGAGCAGCACGTTGTTTGGAGAAGTATTTCCCAACAAGTTCAGGAAGACACACTTTAAGAAAGAAGTCTTGTGCTTGCTTTAAACGTGGTTCCCAGAAATCCACTTCAGGGAAGATGCGTATCACAGCAAGGTCTCTCTGTGTCCACTCAACGAGGTCACAGTGGTTGGTGCCAGTAACAAAGATTTGTGTTTGTACCTGACAGTAGTGTATCCAGTAATGGTGACAAATTCTCCAGCGTTGCAATAGGAATCTGCCTCTCAAAGGCAAAAGGAGGGTGTGTTTATGTTTTCATCAAGACCACGTTTTTGGGCAGCTGCTGAGGAGAAGTCAATGTTATGTGCAACCTCGGGCTGTATCTTGGTCATATTTCCGGGCAATACCCAATATGCTGGCTCGTCTATTACAGTTCTGGTGCCTCTGATACACACTGTAGCCTCGACTTTAAACAAAAGAGCAGCGACATGGGTGCAGGTCTCTGCAACTCCGGCCATGCATGTGCAGTGAGCAGCCTCAACCCTCTCATTGGTGCTCACAATGACCCATGGCTGTAATGCAGTTTCATTCAGTCGTTGTGAGTGCAGTACCTGAAACACACAAAAACCACTTTTAATAAAAGGTCTGTAATGAACCAAGGCTAATATAGATGGGTTGACTGTACGTGCAAATCAAAAACTGTAACAAGGAAGTTGTTTAGAAAGTTCAAACCGACTTACCTATGTCCTAACGACAACGTACTCGCAGCGTGGAGGCTTAAAGACGGACAAATCTTGCACCCAGCCATTCGTGAATTGGATGTGGGCCTCCAGGGATTTATAATTAAACTGGTTTGCTGTGTATGCGCTGACTCCACAGACAAGGTATGTGAAGATCGGGATAGGACAAAGGCGGTAGGTCGTCTGGGTTTCCACTCTACTTCCTTATTTCATACGGGTCCACATTACCGATGCACGCAATTTTTTCAAAGTACCATCTCTTGGCGTCTGGGCGCAATCGGTCGCGATACAGCCCTTTGTCTTTTGCGCTGATTTTAAGCATGGTTTTGGCAGTAACGCTTCCAACACAGTGTGTTTGTTTTGATTTGTTACCTTCTGACATGGCGCCGCGATCCCACAATGCACTGCGGCGTGACATCAACTCCAAACCCCTATAGAGATTGAAAATGTGACTCATTCTAGGGTAAAACCGCAAAGGATTCTGGGAACACGTGGCAAGCAGTACTAGCGCACACAGGCTTTCACATGAAAACAGTCGCACAGCGATAAAAAGAAACACAAAAAATGGCAAGAAGGTGTTGTATTATTAACTGCAATAGCGGGTCGCATGACAGCTATGGGAAGCCGACGGGTAAAGAGATCGGTTTTTATCGGATTACGTCGTGGAAGAGAAATTGTTCAAGCCATGTTTCCGAAGTAACAAAGAGCCAACGGATGGCCTGGATTGCAGCCATTCGAAGACCAAATATAATGTCCCAGAACACTCCAGCTCACATGTTAGTCTGCTCCAAGCATTTCCACAAAGGTACGTCTTCTGTTGTAGTTATTACATAATTTATCATAACATAATTGTTGATGTAGGTAGGTTACAAATAAATCTTATATTGATTTGAATTGAATTCGTTGCGCTATGCTGCTTTGTTCACTGTGGTTTTGTGGGCTAATATTTGTTGTGTTTTGTAGGAAAACCAGCCTACAAAATGCTGGAATGCGATCCAGACTGGGCACCCTCTATCAACCTGGGTCATACAGAGTTTAAAGCTCCTACCACAGCGAGATTTGATCGCTTAAGAGAGAGAGCGATATCAAAACAGCCACGAAACGTCCCGCATATATGTGCCCAAGGGTTGCATTGAAGCAATCAAGTGATGAATAACTGTTTTCCAGTATGTTGTTTTGCAATGTTTTTTTGTTTTTTTTTGGTTGCATTGTTGATTTGTTTTTTACCGAAGCAGCTAATAAAGCACAATGGAATACAATTTTGCCTCTTTCTTGTAAGATTCTATAATAGAATGAAACAATAATGCCAGTTATAAATAAAGACAATAAATTAAATGAATTACGAAACACTCATTTTATTTCTATTAGATCGGAAAATGTTGTGTAATACTACAACCTGAAACGACAAATAGATTATTTCCTGTACAGGCCAACGCAAAGGAAAAAAATTTAACAACAGCTGTGAAATGGAACAGTCCAAATCACCAAAGTAAACTGGACCTGGGCTTGTTGCAGGGATCTGAAGTTAATAAACATTTTGTGAGTGTATGCACTCACACTTAGGACCATATAATAATAAATATGTGCGTGATGAAAGTTGGGCAGCACGCTAACGTCCTTACTCCACTCTGTATGCTCGTATGGGTCTAACCCAGGGGTCTGCAACCTTTTACACCCAAAGAGCCATTTGGACCCGGTTTCCACGCAAAAGAAAACACTGGGAGCCGCAAATAGTTTTTGACATCTAAAATGAAGATAACACTGTATATATTGTTTTTTATCTTTATGCTTTGTGTGAACAACTAAGGTGTGTTGCTTATGAAATCCATGAAGTGCTACAGAGAAAATTAAATTATATTTATGTAATCAACACATTTTGAACTCTTAAAGAAATATAACAAAAGGAAAGACACCCAGCTGAACTAAAATGATCCATGTAGCAAACAAAAACTGTTATCAGCCGCCACCCTTATATCGCCTTTGGGCTGTTGGAGCCTTGACCTGACTCTTAAAAAATAATTGGAAAAAAGCACTATGCTGCTGAAAAATGAAAAATAGATATTTGCAAAATTCTGCCTAAATATGTATTTTACCTGGTTAATGCGTGCGGCGGGGCGTGGTTTGCAGCGCCGCTGCAGGGGAGGCGGACGCACCTGAGCGACACCCGCAATCACGCCTCGCTGCCTTAACATCTGTGCTATCTGTGCTGTTGTGTTGTTGGTGGTGTATGTCGGGCTGTGAGCTGAAAAGCTACAGCCGGCTGTATGCGTACAGGAACCGTGTGTGAAAAGTGCTCAATAAAGAGATGCTCAAAAGCATGCTCATGGAAACATCGTTGGGTCTGCCGTGATTTGTTTACAATGGGACTTCTGCTCCTGAACCTCTGCGCACAGTCCGCAAATCGGGGCTATACAAGTCAGTTTACGCAGGACTGTAAGCTGTCATCTGTCAGGCGTGAGCGGTGTTTGTCTTTAACATAGTTCATGGTGGAGAACAGCTGCTGACATAATGTGGATCCGAAGATCCATAATTGGCCTACCTGGGGTTGAAAGTCTCGATAAATGCACGGCGTTTCAGCGGGTAAACCGGCTTCCGCGAGTGTGACTCTTATTTTGAGCGATGAAAAAATAATAGAATATAATTTTATTTTTATATTTCAATATCACAATAATCTTCCAATTTAGAACTACGAGTTAAAAAGAACTAACATAAATAAAATACACTTCAGCTAAATACTTCTAATTTATTTGCCCAAACCACGCGGAGCCGCACTATAAGGACTAAAGAGCCGCATGCGGCTCCGGAGCCGCAGGTTGCCGACCCCTGCACTAGCCCCTCATGACATGGGCGTCACTTAGCCAGCCTGTAAGGGCTGGCGTAATGGTATTTGAGCTTCTGATGAGGTCACGCAGGAGGCGTTCCCATAGTGAGACACTCACTCATGCTACTCAGAGAACCGGGGTTATATACATAACCTTAAGTTTTTAGCTGAGCTGGAAGCAGAAGAGAGTGGGCTCTTGGACCAACATCTCTAAAGATGTTTCCAGAGCCTTGTTCAATCAATGCCACAATGAATTAAGGCTGAAGGCAAAAGGGGTTCCAACTTGGTACTCAAATGTACTATCCTCACAAATACAGCTGGGACCTATTTTTATTTTATCTCTTAAGTTTTGCACGTTGTTGGCAGGTTTCACTTCTTGCCAGTCGGACTGCAAAGCACTTGATGCAGTGCTAATGAAGTGGCTTGTGAGTGAAAAACTGACACATCTCCAAAGGTCTTTGTGAAATGGCTTGTTGCCCTCTCTCTCTCTCCTCTCTTTAGAAGCAGAAGAATCAGCTCCAACAGTTGACATCCAGTGTCAACTGTTGGAGGATGAGCAAGGATGAGCCTCTCTCTGCGTCACAGCAGTCAGCTTGTGTAGAGGCAGGAGGAAGCTTCTGTGTCAGTAAACATTCGTCTGAGTAATGTCTAGTACTGAAAGGTTACAAATAAACAAATTTTTACATTAAACTACATGTAAAAACATTTATTCTTGGGCAGCAGTGACCTACATTTCATGTACGGCTCTTGCTGTAGGCATAATGAGTGATAAACCAGTGGGTTAGGCCACAGAGGACGTGTTTATCTTTGGTCTTCATCACTCACATTCAATTCAAATCTATTTATGCAGGACCAAATCAGGACCACTTCAAGGTGCTTTATATTGTAAGGTAACAACCCTACAATAAAAAAAACAACAACCCAACAGTCATACCAACCTCCATTGAGAAAGCACTTTGGTGAAAGTGGGAAGGAAAAACTCCCTTTTATCAGGAAGAAACTTCTGACAGAACCAGGTTCAAGGAGGGAGAGTCATCTGTCACAAACAACTGAGGGTAGGGGAAGAGAGACAGGACAAAAGACCCACTGTGGAAATGCAGTGTGGTGTAGTTAAAGACATAAAGCGTGTTTCTGTGTCTTTTGGAACGTGCAGGCTTCTTCAGCTGTGACTGTGTGTTAAACACAAAACATAAAAGAGCTGTAACTTATTTGGTCTTAAAAAGGGACTCTGTCTGAGGCGAGGATATGAAAATCTGCACACACTTTTATTAAATCAACAAATTTTATCTGTACAGCAAAATCAAATCTCACAATGATAGATGTTACATTTTCATAATACATGGCATATTCCAAAAAGAACAAAACTGCACAGCGATGAAATTTGTCCACATGGAGACTTCCGTACAAAACTGGTTTTGATAGCGGTCTTTAGTTTTCTGTCAAATCTCTTATTCAACATCTGACTTCAGACACATGGAAACAAAAAGGTTGTTTAGAAACGCTCAAAGCAGCGATCTGTTGTCTCCTGCCAAAAGATATTTTTCCTATTTCTCAGAGTGTGTTCACTTTTTGTTAATGAGCAGAAATCTTGTGCATTTGTTGCACAATATTCATCTTTGTGACTGCTTTCATATCACTCATGGGAAATAATTCACCACAAAAAGCTGCAAAGGATTTGTTTAAAAACAAATTTGGTTAATGATGAAAAATATTTTCAGAAATTAATAAATGAAGCTCTGTAGATGTGACTTAGATCAGATAAAGTGCAAAAGTTAACATTTGTTACCGTTTTTAAGAAGAAAAAGGCTAAATGTTTGAATCTTTTCATGTTATTTAACTGCAAAGCAATAATTTGCATGGCTCAAATTAAAAAAAGACTCATAATGATTCATAGTCATGGGATTTTGATGTAACCTCAACATTATTTAGTTTTGATCGAGCTCTTTAATGCAAAATCTATGTTAGGAGAACTACATAAAACTGTCATGCTGCTCATCAGTTGTCGTTTGGGTGGAAAAGTTACTGGACGTCTCCTTTACCTGGTAGGAATGACCCAGTTCTGAGGTTCTATGATACAAAGGACACACCCACTGCAGCCATGACCAATACACTTTTAAATCACTACCACTTTTAAATGTATCAGTTTTAGACAGTTCTGGTTCATGTTTTAAGTTTAAGACATGACCCAGCACCGGAAACCACTGTGGTTTTGATAGACTGTAGATAAAAGACGGTCTCAAAGGGAAGCCCATGTAGAAACATTCTTTGTAGATGTAGTTTTTTTTTTTTTAGACCAATACCAATTCTGATAATTGTCAATTTAAAAATCTGATATTCCGATATACCTGCTGATATTTTTCTTTCAGATAAACAAAGCATAAACAAATTTCCCTAACATTTGCTGCATGTAGCTTATTTATTTACTTGTTTACACTCCCGACTCTTCTCAGAGCAGCAGGTTGTTGTGTTTGTGGTGCTCCAAACACATGCTGTCAACACCAAAGTTGCAGACTGCCCTCTGGTGGACAAACTACAGAATGTCAACACTCAAAAGACTCACTAGTTAAATGGTTGAAGGGTTTCTCTCCTGTTGGTTCTTTACTTTTTAAAACATTTAATTTATCGGGCATTATAAGTGCCAATACCAATACATCGGTAAATAGTTAATATTGACTGATATTATCAGTTAATATTAGCTCTAATACTTTGCTAATAGTCCAAAGGGGATGACGTCTCATGATGTCTGGTTTCAAATTGCCAAGACGATGAGGATGTTTAAAATACTCCAGTCAAAACAGGATTTCACAAAACGAAGGGTGACATCACCACAGCGACATCCATCTTTAGTGGTTTTAATGGAAGTGAGTAACTAATGGTGTTCTCTGGTACATCACCAATGCCATTCAACCACATCCCAAATTTTGAAAAACATTTCTTTGACCACAACAGGGCAGTGCTTTACCAGCAGGTCTGCTGAAATGTGGAATTGACGGGTTCTGTTGTTGAAGTTTAGATTTTAGTGGGGGAATGGTTCCTGTATGTTGCTGTCACTATATGAAATTGGTAGTAAAGAGGCATACAGTGCTGTACAGTTTGTACCAAAGTCTGTAAACACTCCCCAACTAGTCACTATTTTTTTTTTTAAAGATTACATTTTATTTATATAGTGCCAAATCACAACAACGGTCACCTCGAGGATCTTTATATTATTGTAGGGTCTTTACCTTACAGTATAGAGTAAAACCCCAAAAATCAGGCAACTCCTTATGAGCAAGCACTTGGCGACAGTGGGAAGTAAAAACTCCCTAAACTAAGTGGCTGTAAAATGTAAAAGAGTGCGATGCAGACCATAGACAGAAATCAATCGCCTTCAAGACGTAAATGTTGCGTCTTGAAAAGTGTTGGTTTCAATGGTTACGCACAACTTTTACTTTGAAGATAAATGGGTTCCGTTTCCTGTTTGTGTTACACTTTTCCAAGTTTCACTACCACTTTGTGGTTAGCTATCAAGAGTTTGCAGACAAGTTGGCAAACACTCTGGGCAATCGCAGCATTCTGCTAGTGACCGCAACACAAAGTAAGCTTTTGGACCAGGACCTCATTGTGACTGCCGGCAACCTATAGAAACCATTCACCAACCAGTTACCAGAAAGTTTTTGACTGGTGTTGAGGCCTATGACAAAGGCCTTAGTTACCCGCTCATTTCCTGAAGAGGTTTTGCTTTTTGCCTCGCTACCATGGTTTAACAAAAGTAGCATCATATGGTGCAAATGAGTATTACATGAAAAGTACAGTCCAGTCCTAGTTCAGCTCTAGCTGACATCTCTAAGTCATAGCAGTTCTTTCTTTGCATTCTTCTCAACCTTTTAGTTAACTTTGGAAGGTTTTAAACCTTTTACAATTAGTACTTTTAAAGCTCCATCATACACAGCTGTACTTCTCTGCATGTCTCACTGTAGACTACAGAATCTGTATTTAGCTGGATTTCCAGGAAAAAAACATAAAAGATCAATCAAACTCAAAAGAAACTAAAACATCATCGGACAATAAATAAGGCATAATGTTAAAAAACAAACAAACAAAAGTGCAATGAAGTCAGCATTTAAATTAAGTTTTAAAAACCATGTATGCAGGACAATCCAGTTAATGACAATATTGAGAGCAGCTGGACCTTCATTTTCAGTCAGTAACAAGCGAGATGGATCTGAACTGGAAGAGAGGATGGGACTTTGTGACTGATGAGAAAATGTTTCAAAGCAACAGGAAATTCAACCACAAAGTTTGCACACAATATTTTCATGTGTGACTCAGGCTGCTGCAGTCACTTCCAAAGAAACGGTTTCCTGTTGCGCCGCATGCTCCAGTCTCCATTAAATATCACAAAAATAAAAGCGTCAGGACTGAACGAGGGGGGTAAAAAAGCAATTCTAGCCCCAAAAGCGACAGCCCTCAGTCACATCAAGAACAGCGGGGGTCTAGAGGTGGGCACTGGTGTTGGCACTGTGCAGGCTGGCTGGTTACAGATCGGGCATCTGAGAGAGGAGGACAAGGAAGGTAGGGGGAGAGGTGCAAAGACTCAGTTCTTTCTGAAGCATCGGGCCACTCTGTCCTCTATCGGTCCTTCAGTTCTCTCGTCACTCGCTTGGTGATTCGACCGCACAGCAGCCCCACCAGGAACAGGACGCACACGCTCAGTGCGATCATGAACAGGATGTAGTTCTTGGAGGGTGATGTCATTACCTGCACGGCCAGGTCTGAGAAGCCTTCTGCTGGTGCTACCTATAGCACAGAGGGAGGGGGCTAGCATCAGCGTTTGCCTGGTTAGAGTGAAGTATCTTTACGCTAATAGAATGATTAGTGCACAAATGTTTTGAGGTATTTACGGCAACTAGATTACACAACCCAACAACTCTTCCTCGGATGCTACCTGTGTGTTGGCATCAGGGCGGAAGCTCTAGTCCCAACTGTCACTGTAATCTAACTCTTGACGTTTACCTTTGCAGCATAGCTCCACATGTCGATGCGGTCTTGAAGCCTCTTCTTACACTCAGGCTGAAGGCGAACTCTCTTGTCCTGTAACGCCTCCATCAGACACGACATCTCTGCATGGAGAGGGACAGAAAAATCTAGTTTTGGTGACCAAACAGTGAAAAGAATCTAAGTGAAAGACATTCAAACCCCTCAGCCTCCTAGTAGAAGCACCTATGGTACCAATTTGAAAATCCTAGGTGACCTCCGTCTTAATTTAACGCATTCACACTATTTTCAAAAAAACCTTGACCTCTGAGGTCGATGTTAAAGTTGAGGTCACTGAGATATAAACTTGTTCCCTTAAGGTATCAATTTGAAAATCCTATGTTGCCTGATTCTTGAGTTTTTGTTGGCATGGCAACAATAATACCCCATGAGCCTTTCAGGCTGAGGTAAAGATGGACAAGCAAACTTTATTAGTAAACAGTCATTGATTGGGGAGTGGACTCTGACTAGAATCCTTTCATGGCTCCATCTTAACCAGCCTGACAGTTCTGCACAAGAAGAAAGATTCTGTGTGAAAGCACCCACGTCGTCCTCTGCCTGGCGTGATGGCGGCACAGTGGTGTTTCAGGTCCAGAGCACAGGCTGTGTGGAGGACCGGGTCCACAAAGATGTCTGCCTTACTCTCCTTTAGCATGTTCAGGACTTCCTGCAAACACAAACAAATAAGCGAAATCTGAGTTTTCACATTAAGATTCAGTGAGCATTTTTTGTTGTTGCTGTGAATCTTAAACAAACAAAAACAAAAAACATACAAGGTTACCTGAAAGTGTAACCAGTGGCTTTTGGTGGCTAATGTTAGACTTTTTTTGCTAAACTTTTTAAGTGTCCCAAATTAGCTAATGAGAGTTTTCAGCCATTTTTCCTCCTTCTTCTATGATACTATGAATGAAAATAATGAGATCATCTAGAAGCAACAGTCACAGTGACGGTAATGTTTCTCATTTGTGTGTTCAGACTTTGGCTCCTTTCATATTTTGAAGCCTTCTGAAACACACTGTACCAGTACAGTAATCTACACACTGTAAAATGTCCATGATATTTTTAAACCAACAGAAATATGCTAATAATCAAGTTCATCTAATGTTGTACTGTGGAAATGTACCTTTTTACAGGCTTCCTGTCTGATTTTAAGCAGGTTGACTTTCAGACACTCTTCCACCTGACCAGTCTGCTCCTGGGCAGCCGCCTCCTCTGCACACAATCTGGAGATCTGCAGAGGCAAAAAAAAAAAAAAAGGAGGAGAGAATTGTTAATTTGTTTGTCTTTGTGTGTGTGTGTGTGTGTGTGTGTGTGTGTCTGTGTGTGTGGGTGTGTAAGCACGGACTTCTTCTGAGCAGTGCATCTGCAGCTGTCGGTCCAGTCTGTAGTCGAGCGCAGACTCCTGGAGAATCACTCTGATCTGGTCTTCGCAGTCTGAAGACAATCTCTAAACCAAACCCCGGTCAGAAAACACACAATTTAACAACAATCAATCACAATGTTTTAGATTTTCCTCTTTCACACTGTTGAAATGCATACACTACAATTTACAGCAAAAACAATGTCTGCCTGTATCTTTGAAACCAACATGACCGTAGTGTACTTTTCAGCAGAGTTGTGCTTTAACCTGGTCAGCATATTTGAGTTTGAGGCAGGCGATGACCTGACCCTCCAGTTCGCCGTCCTCGCTCGCTTTGTTCAGGATGGACTGGCAGAACTTTGGGATGTCGGCTCGACACGCCTTCCTCAGCACTGGGTTCAGACGGTAGTCTGAAGGGGGAGGAAGAGAAGGATGAGGACAGAGGACACTACGGTCTTTTTTACGGGACTCTGTGTGGTTCTGTGTGCACACCTGTGTTCTGTGTGATCTGCCTCTTGGTGATCATCTGTTTACACTTGGGATCCATCAGCTCGCTGTTCTTATTCTGCTTTAGACACTGGAGCACATTCCTGGCATCTGCTTCAGTACAGAAGCGCTGCAGGAGAGAGTAATGGTGTTTGTACAGATAATGAGATCTAGGAACACGCTGACAATTTCTCCAAAAAGACCATAAAGCCATAGTTTAGTCACACTGTGTTAAACAGTTAATGTGAGGCTGTAAAACTGTACATATAAAAGTAAATATGCAGAAAAAGTAACTAAAAGGTAAACATGTGTGCAAAATAACATGAAGTCCAGAACGTGGGTCATCTGTGAAGAGGAATTAAGTCCATTTACTCATTTCAGGTTGTAAAACACTCAAGTTTTTACTCCTTTAAATCTTTCTTAAACATATAGCTACTTTTTGGTTTACAATTTATATAAAGAATATGTGCTAAGATTATAAAATGTAAACCACTGCTAAAATTAAACCAGTAGAAGTTTCCTATCAAAGTATCTCAGCAGGTTTTGCAGCACAACAAAGGTATAGATGAGAAAAAACTTTAATAAAAGAGTGAGGTTTCACAACTCTCAGTCAAAAACACAGCACCACAATTCAATCCCAGTGCTTTTCCCCACAATCTCCTCTCCCTTCTCCCTGCCTCGATCACCTTGATCATCTGTTTGCAGACTCTCATGAGCTGGTAGTCGAGCTCGGGGTCGCTCATCTCCACCTCCTGCAGTCTGAAGATCCGCTGGTGGCAGCGCTGGCTGAGCTGCTTCTTCTGCTCCTTCAGACACTCAATCATCTGAGTAGCAGCAGAGGGGCAGGACGAGTGAAGATGAGAATGATAAAGAGTGGAGGCAAACAGCAGAAAAGAACAATACAATGCTTCTATTCTTACACAACACTCGGCATTCCCTACCTGAGCATTACCAAATGCTACGTTGGGACACAGACGACTGATGTCTGACTTACAGGGCTCGTACAACTCTGGTTCCAACCGAATATCCTCGGACTGAATGAGAGCGGAAAAAAAAGGAAACTTTTGTGTTTTTCTTACAAACACTTTTACAAAACTGATTTTTGACAAAAGGAAACCAGATTTTTTTACAGATTAAATGTCCTGTGATGCTTTTCTGCATCACAGTTCACACAGAAGTGTGTTATTGTCTAGTTTTAGAAATCCTAAAAGAGCTTATGCAAACTTACACTGCTGATTAGCTTAGGCTCCAAATACAGTGGTGTAAATAATACTAAAACATGAAAAAGAAAACACTAAATTTAATGCTGGTCTATAAACTGTAGGACTTAAACATTACTTGGTGGTTCTATAGCAGGGGTCCCCAATCCCAGTCCACGAGGGCCGGTGTCCCTGCAGGTTTTAGATCTTACCCTGGGTCAACACACCTGAATCACATGATTAGTTCATTACCAGGCCTCTGGAGAACTTCAAGACATGTTGAGAAGGTAATTTATCCATTTAAATCAGCTGTGATGGATCAAGGACACATCTAAAACCTGCAGGGACACCGGCCCTCGTGGACTGGGAGGTCATAGAGACCTCCCAGTCATAGAGACCTCTTCTCCTCTGCCTTTGGTGTAAAACGTATGCGGCTGGTCTCTAGACACATACATAAAACATCTGTTCAAGATGATGGAGCGCCCACCTGCCACTAATGCATTAAGTCTAAGTTTATAAGAATGCGTCTGTTTGTTGGAACAGTAACTCTGTCCCTCATTAGCAGGTCATCTAAACTAGGAATGGAAATTGGTTTTGACTAGATTAGGTCAATATCATATGAAATTTGATATTGATACTCTGTCAGTACTGGCACAGAAGGTCTACAGTTAGCTATTTAGCTAACGTTAGCTAATAGGTGTCACCACTGTTTTGACAATAAGGAGGCTTTTGACTTTTTCCCACACTGCAAGTTTATTGACCCATCCATCAAAAATACCTTTTTACACTTTGATGTTGGCAACAGTGTGAGGAGCATTCATTAGCTAATGACTTGTGAATAAACAAGTCATTAACCAAATTTAAAGATAATGCCAGCTGAAGACACTTACATGTTGGCTTCACTTTTCATACCTGGATGCTATGTCCATCTTTTATATACAGTCTAAAATGAAGTTTAAAGTGCTGAGATCAAATGACATAAGCAAAACATTGTGTTGTCATGGATACGTTAAGGGTTAGGTAACACTGTGGCTGTGAGGCTGTCTGAAAGAAGTCTGAGTGTGTGTGTGTGTGTGTGTGTGTGTGTGTGTGTGTGTGGTACCATCTCCAGCTCCTCCACCCGCAGCTGTTTACGACATTTCAGAGACACCCTCTGCTCCCTTGCCTCCTGCAGTGTGTCATTCCTCACTGTGGTGCTGAGGCAGATGACAACATCCACTCTGCAGGGTCACACAGAGAGTCACTTATGTCCAATTAAATCAGTTAAAATGTTAAAACAAAGCTCAACCTCAAGGAGACTTTGCACTATTCTCATTGGTTAGCAGTCATAGAGTCTCACTTTTTCTTGATGTTTGGACACAAGCGTAGAACATCCTCCTTGCAGGCCATTTTGAACTTATAGGAAAACCGGAAATCTTTCATTTGAATCTGAGAGAGAAGCACAGGGATACTACGGTGATAGTATTATCCTTTTTTCGTTTTTACTATTATTTGCATTTATCCTTGTTGTCACTATTGTGTAACTCAAAAACAATATTCAGATATTAAAGCTTCTCTGAGTCTACCGGCTGTTTGAAGATAAATTTCAAAATCAAAGACAAGAACAACAAGAAAAAGAAACTGGTATCAGAGAGTAAAGAGAGAAACAGAAACAGAAAACAGAATTTCATGATCACTCACCAGCTGGAAGTGTGTAACCCCAACTGCACATTTGTCATTCATCTCCTTCTGGTGTTTATTCTGAACCAAACACTCCATCAGATCGCCTGTGTCGATCTGGTTATCAGCTACATCCTGCACACACAAACAACAATGCAAACATCCAAAATGTTTCTATTTACGTGACATTCAGGGACAAGAACGCACAACACCACCACGGTGTCATTGTTCAGTGAAATAAATGAAAATACTCCGGCTATACTCCGGAAAATTAAAAAAAATGTTCGGTGCGTTCACACTGAATGCGATAGATGCGACCAGAGCTTCAGGTTTACATGTAAGGTCAATGGAGGAGCGCGATGAAGCGCGACTGGGGGTCGCGTGAAACTTCAGAAGCAGATTTGCGTCGCGAAAACGCTTCTCTGCCTGATTCGCGCAACCAAGTAGCGCAACTGACACGTTTGAAGTGCAAAGTAAAATACGCGCTGCAGTTTGTGTGGTGCATTTTGTGCATTCGCGCTTACTGCGTCTACCGCTCGAGTTGGAAAAACCTGAACTCCAGCGTCAAGTCGCGCCACAACAACCAATCAGGAGCATGGTGACATGATGCTCTGACCTAGTTTAAAGGGGCAGGTCCAGCCAAAGCCATTCATTCTAGCAATCAGTAGTTTTCTGATGAGGCAGCAGGCTCTCCAGGGCAGAAACAATGTTCTTATTTTTCTCCTCCCTCCTTCTCCCTGAGGCTCTTCCACTTTAAGCTGGGTCCTTTTTATTCCTGTCTTTCTGTAAATAGTTATATTTTATATATTTATGTTTAATGTTTTTCTGTTTGAGCATCTTAATATTATTTCAAATAAATTTTTGTAATGACTAATGTGTAAAGCATCCTTTACACCCCTGCTCTGCTCTCCACAGTGAATAGAGAAGGGAGACTCTCTCTTCAAACGCTAGATCGACAGCTGCCGTCTTGCGAACATACCATCTAGCACTACTTCCTCCCACATTTTCCGCTTCACGCGGGGGAAAATTGGATATTTTAAAGCGCGACCAGTTTGCTTTGGACGCGCTTCGAGGTGAAAATGTGCACGCGACCAGCTAGGGGCGTGTGGCGCTTTTTGGTCGCGTCTATCGCGTTTGGTGTGAACGCACCGTTACACAAAAGAACAGATACTGATCCTGTTGATGGGTTAAGGACCTCGTACAGTCTTGTCCAGCTCTCTAAAGTAATTGTCTCTCTCCTGGATTAACAACCCTCTGAGCTATTAAACTAACCAGATCAATATTCTAGAGTTTTCAGTGACTTGATGCTTTAGTCTAAATAAAAAGTGTTCCTTCGATTATTTTAACGAGTATATTCTCTGAGGTACCACATTGAATAACATTTATTTTAGTGCAGGCAACAGAAAAGAATGCATTAGTGTTGGCCAATGCATGTGTAGGCGTGAACACAGTATGCAAAAAAAAGACCAAAAGCACTGTGAGCAACTGAAACACATCTTTACGTACCCTGCACATCTTTAGGATTTGAGGATTGAAGACAAAATGTTTTAAAGTCTCTCTGACACCATGCCCACTCTACATAACTTAGGTAATGTAACTTAGGTAACTTTACTTAAGGTAAAGTCAAATATGCTCACGTGGCAGTGTGCCTGGATGACGGGCTCACAGGCTCTGATGAGGAGAGCGTCGATCTGGATGTCCTGAACAACGAAACAGACAGCGACGGGTCACAAATGTGAAGGTTAGACAAGAATCGCTTGTGTCAACACTGTTTCTCTAACAGCTCCCGCCTGCTTTCGGTTTAGCTTTGCTAACCTCTGACTCCAGCTCTGTCAGGTTGCCCACGACGTCCTTGCAGCCAGAAACTAAGTCCTCCAAATGATCCTGCAGACACTCCAGCTCCTGGACAGAGGCACACATTCAGCAGCAAGAACAAAAGTAAGCATTTCAACCATTACTGTACTTGCGGCAGCCCCTAATGGGTGAACCTCTGCATCTATAGGCCTGTTTACATGTGAACTAGACTAGTCCCAGTATTTTCCAACCGCAGGATTAACGACACTGTGTGCACATCAAAGGCCACAGGCTGGCAGAATGGCGTCAGAGAACTCTAGCAGATATCAGCAGCAGTAACAGCCGCTGTGTAGCTCACCTGTCCAGCATCCGTCTTCTCGCTGCACCACTTGCCGAGGTCGGTCATGCAGCGTTTCTGCAGCTCCGGGTCCAGCTTCACATCCAGCGCCCTCTGGTGGAGAATCCTCTGAACTTCCACCTTACAGTCCCGAGATAACTAAAAACAAACACATACATCACCAGTCACAAGTTTGAAACACACACCCATTCAGAGTTTTCTTCTGTGAGGACCCATGGTGATGTGTTGATGTGTATTAAGTAGTTTAGTAAGTGCCAGGTTCTGATTTATATTGAACATCATTGTCACAATCATTTGTCTTTTTTCCCCAACAGAACTGCAAGGACCCTGCTGGCAGAGAACGCCTTTTACAGGGTTTTATGTTTGTCGCTGTAGCTGGTTTGTTATTTGTTTGCTTACATTCTCAGTCTGCTCAGTTAGTCTCTCTCTGGTTGGGACCTTAACCGGACTTCGAGGTTTTATCACTATCATGTTATTTTGGATGGAGGAAATGGATAGCTAGTTAATTAAATTAAATGTAGATTAAATGTGTTTCAAAGAGGTATAAATTGTAAACTATATGTAGCTGACTAGATTGAAAGGGGGGTATTATGCATGATTCATAGTTAAAAACATGGTTACCTTACACTAGGTGTTGATGTAGCCTCTCAGTTCATCGTCTACCTGATGCCTCTCGCAAACAGAAGATTTAAACAGCGGGTGGTTGCTCTGAGATCATACAGAGCCGGTACTGTGCCAAAGTCCTGAGCCACCCCTCATTTCTTTGTATTTTGCATCCAGAGTGAGTTTCTTCTACTATTTTTTAAAGTGGTCCGGCGCAACAGTTCTCCAGCCTTTCAGAAGATCTTTCAAAGTTTTTTGTTTGACTTTTGCTGTTTTTCCCTAATTTTTCATCCAGTTTTTGTACAGTCTGTTTTCAGAGGATTGTTTTTACACCTAACTCCAGGGATGATGCAGTGTTCTGTCTATACAAAACAGACAACTTAGCAAGGGGCCAATTTGAATTTGTCTTGGAATGGTGTGAAACTTGTCCCTCAAAAATCTGAGGAAACTAGTGGCAGACCTAAAAAAACAGACAAGCAATATAAGAAAGTCATGTCCTTAAACAAGGAAAAAAAACAAACAGCAAAGCACCTGAGAGAACTGTCCACAAAGACTAGACTGACTGACTGACTGAAGAAGCTGGCCATGAATTTCCATTTATGTTTATAATACTTTAGTTGACCAGTTTCCCATTCCCAACTGTGTGAAGAAATAAGGGCTGCTCGAGGCTTTTGCATAGTACTCTATAGTAGCAGTCTGAACCCTGAGCTTGAGATTGTTTGTACTGATCTAATTTTTTGGGGAACTTTTGAACTATACAACACAAAATAAGGAAAACCATATGACAGTGCTGTGTTGCAGGGCTACCTGGTGACCAAGGGATTAAAGCCCAGACTGGCTATACCAGCTAGGAAGCCTTAGGATGCACCTGCTGCTTGTCTGCCCTCGTTTATCACGAATTACCTTTCAGAGCTGATATAAGCTGGAGGAGAGCAGCTTGGAGGGTGGGAGAGGCTTCTGGTGGATTTCCTCCGTGTGTTTCTGTGCTGGTCTAGCCTAGGTGTTGGAAAAGGCCCATTGTGTGTGTTTGACCAGCCCACCGTGCGTGGCTCCTTGTGAGTAGCTCCCAACTAACCATTTTAAAAATCTATAAAAACCTGAATTCTCCCTGCTACTATACTGATTTACAATAACACAGCCTGCATTGATTGAGGTCACCATCCCCATTCAGTGCAGACTCTGAATGTACCATGACACATTACTTAAACCTCAACTAAGGTTGTTTACTCGTGTGGCTTTTTATCTCTGTGGATCTGTTCATGCTGCCTACAGTAAAACTCCATCACGAAGCAGAACTTATCTGCATTTGTAGAAAAAACGCATCATGCATGACAGCAATTTCAGGGCAGTGCTTTCAACCTGCAATGAGCCACGTGGCAATCTGGATGAACTGCTTTTAAAGCGCGAGGGATTTTAGATGTATAAGTTAAACAGAACCTCACAACATGGACTGAATATGAAGCACGATTTGAAGCATTTTCTTACGAGCCAAGTTATTTTTCAACTTCTGTTTTTTCGGGGGGTTTTTTAACTATGATTAATTTCATGACAAGTATTCATCTTTAGTGTTTGTATCTGTTTAGTGGTACCTCTTGTATCACATACATTTGTTTTCCTGCAGCTGCTCAACAGTTTCAAGTTTTAATCCAAGCGTGTTTAGCTTGCCAGATGGCTGTGCATTTACACACATAGTAAAGGCTTTTTTTGTGTGGATGAAACAGCTAAAATGCCCCACCTTTCCGAACTGGCGCTCACACTCAAGGTTTGTGACACATGCATACACCATGATTACTGAGACCATATAATTATATCAAATCAAGCTGTCAAGGGTCTTCTTTATAATCAGTGTAATTACCCAAAATCAGGGCGAAGTGGACCTTCCAACTCATTAATTTTTGGGAAAGGGAGAGAAACTGATTATATTAACTGATTTCAAAGCCAAGCAGAGCAGTCAGGGTTCATCATTTGAACCGAAACTGTGACATAGAAGAAGGGTACAAGCCAGCGCTACAGTAGCAATTTGTGTCACGAGAGTGAACAACTAAATTGAATCCTGCTCCTAGATTAGCTTTCATAGTTTTAATGATGGATTTTAAAATGTGTTCCTGTCCTCTGAAGGACTTGCTTTTACCATCTATATACCAAAATTAAGAGCACTTTTGCATTAGTTTAGGTGTCTTTTAATTTTAGGTTCCTGTAGTGTCGGCAAGATGCGTAAGACCAAAAATCCAGATACTTTTCATAACTTAATGCAGACACATCATCATTCACACTTTTAAACATTTGAAGTTCCATAGAAGTAAAATTTGACATTAGACTGACTCTGATCATGCCCCAAGTTGTTCTAGCGCCACCACAGGGTTAGCAGTTTTATTCAGCCTTGCTCCAACCAGCACCATTACTATCATCATCATTATCATCATCATCATCGAGTTAACTCCTCACCAGGATCAGCATGAGCTGATTTAGGTAAAATTAGAGTTCTTACCTGCTTTTCCGATTTCACCTGTTAAATTTAAAAAACAGAGTTATGCCTGCTGCTATGACCAAATATAACCCTAAACCAACCAAAATATTATACCTAAACAGCTTAGTGTGGTCTAAAGTGTTTGCTTCTGCTGTCAACATACCCGTCTTCCCTGCTCCTCTGTGCGGTAGGCATGGCGATAGAGGCAGGAAAAGACGGCGCCCGGTGGCATCACCTCATTGGTCTCGTTCCAGCCATGTGTGTGGCAGAGGCGGGCGGCGTCAGCCTGGCATTTCTTGTAAAGGATGGGGTCCAGTCTGGAACACAAAGACTTAATGAATACTAAAACACACCCACAAAACAGACCTCCTTCCAGTCCTGTTTCCTGCTGATTCAAGTCATTCTATTGTACAGTTTCAACTGTTTCTTTCTCATGTTACCCATCACTACTCCCAAAATCATCTGCCTGCCAAATTTTCTGATACACTACATGGATAAAGTTACTGGGCCACCTGCACATTACACCTACAGGAGCTGCTTGGGCATGGAAACCCACACCACAAAGCTCCCAGCACTCAGTTTTTGCGCTGACGTTAATGCCAGAGGAGGTTTGCAACGCTATAGTTCTTCGTTAGCAGAGCAGTGGCGATTTTTACCCACTGTGCACTTCAGCACTCTTTACCTTACAATATAAAGCACCTTGAGGTGAATGCGGCTGTAATTTGGTGCTATATAAATAAAACTGAATTGATAAAAATCACATGAATTCAAAGGTTAAGAGGTGTGGCCCAATACTTTTGTCCATAAGGTGTATATAAATGGAAAAAGTTTTACCCCTTCTGCTATAACAGTGCTACACAAACTGTATCATCAACCCTGTTGCATTTTGCGATGTGAAAACTCTTGAACTTCTGAAAATTCCTCTTGGTATTCATGCTAAATGTCCAAGATAAGACAGGATACAACACAATGCTGAGATTAAAATGAATAAACCTCTTCTGTTTTCTTCAGACCACCTGAAACTAAATCTCATAACTAAATTAATTACCTTCACAAAGCCCTAATACCCTTATACAGGATGTGGGGAATGAAATGTAGTGGCAGGGGACATACTAATAGCATTGGCTCCTGCGTCACGAGTAGAGCGAGTGTGTGAGTCACCCTCATGATAATTTCTACCAGGTCACGAGGTCTTTTGCGTGCTGATGAAAAAAAAAAGAGGCTAACTATCTAGCTGGACTTAATATAAACCAGGAAAACAAGCTTGAACACCAGAGAAGGTTCTACTGCTGAACAATGTCGATTTGTCGCATTCCCATCAGCATCAGCGGGCACACTCACTTCCAGTCTCTGGATATGAAATACTGAAGCTCTAACAGGCGGTGTTCACAGTCCTCCACCATCTTCTCTGTATACAGATGCTCCATCAGGCATGAAAGGATCCTGCACACCGACACACACAGACATACCAGCGCATGAACCGGTGTTTACCAGGGAATCCGAAGAATGAAAAAAAGGCAGATTTTGAAAGCAGACGTCCTTCTCCTGCAGGTCTCCCTTGCTGTTTTAAGCCCCTTCCATCAGATAAGCGTTAACATTTACATGTGATGCCTATGGGATAAACATATGCTGGGTTTTTTTTGGGGGGGGGATCAAACCCCAATCTCCCAGGTCAAAGTCCTACGTTTGAGCTATCACCGCACTGCATCTTACCTGCGACGTGGATATTTTCAATCTTTCATGCTACAGTTTCTAAAGCCGAAAAGCAGGAGCCAGAGAAGGTGCAGGAGTCTAAGCTCCCTCTAGACTACTTGAATTACAATTTGCTGAATGGTAATTACGCAATTTTCAACACAGTGCGGCTCCCCTTAACTTCAAGCACATACCCGATTAAATCGTGGTCGTGGTAATTAAGACAATTAATTTTAGCACTTGTGTCTGTTTTGGTTCCTTTTTTTAATATTATCATTATGACAAAAAAGCAGCGTGTCACTGTTGTACTCGGTCATGATAACTGCAGCGGTGAAAATATGAATGCTTATGTACTTATGTAAGTCTTAATCAAAACTAAATTTAAAAAGGATCATCTGATTATCATTTAAAATTCCAACTAAGCTTAACCTAAAAGCAGTTGCATGTGTCTGCACGTGTGTAACCAACTCACATTGGGTCTCCATTGCGGATGTGTTTGCAGGCAGTCTGGATAACGGACTCGCAGGCCTCGTTGAGTGCCCGGTCGATCCGATAGTCGCCTCCTGGATCAGCGGACTGGATCAGAGTCTGGAGCTGCAGTGAGGAAAAAGAATATTCAGGAAAAAATTTAATGGCAAGAAGCTGGATTTTATTTATGTCTTTATTTTATTGACAACCTATCAACCCCCAGTAACTGCAAATCTGATCAAACAAAATTCTGCCCGACATGACATGACAACTCAGAGGACCAGTCACAGTGTCTGCTGTTTGTGAAGTATTTAACCATTACAAAATCTGAATGTTCTTCACTGACAACAACATCTTTGATAACTAAATTTGCAGTTTTATTTCATGATGACTGATTGAATGAAGGACTGATTATTTCATTGCAATGGTCTTACAGCGTTCTGGCAGACGCTGTCGATCGCATTGCTCCGGTCACTGCGACCTATTCTCATCAGACAGTGCAGTGTGCGGCCTTTGCGGTGCAGGCCAGAGCACTGAGCCTCGATCTCCGTCCGGCAGTGAAGCACGATCTCCGGACTGAGAGAGAAATCCTCCATCAGCATCCGCCGGTAGTCCAGCATCTCCCCCTGGCATTCTCCACTGACCGGATGCCCTGCACAGCACAAGAACCAACTATTACTAACACAATTAACAATGAATGCACATGAAATGTAGATAACTTAACACCCTATTCATTATGTTTGCAATTATATTTATAAAAAAAGAAATACTCTTAACTTAAAGCTGTGTTCATTTACTTTTTGGCTACTCTGGGATTTCAAGGTCTCATTTAACAATATATTCTAAATAAATTCTACATAGAGAGTTTAAGTCCACCACATAAGGGTTAAGTCCAATCTTTACTTGTTAGATACAGGAGATTGATATTAAGAAGATTTTTGCAACCCAGAGTTAATGACCAGTTTGTCTCTAAACACATCCCCCACCACCACCACCAACAACACCACTCACCACGGTGCACAGCAGCTTCGAGGCACAGGAGCAGGTATGACAGTCGGGCTTCACGAGCACGCGGCAGGCTGGTGTCCAGGCTGCAGCGCTGCTTCCTCAGGTCCAGCTTGCAGGCTTTAGCCAACGAGTAACTAACTCTGTAGTCCTGAGAGATGAGCTTCTGACGGGTGGTGAGAGCATCACGGCACTTTGAAGGCGAAGGAGGGGAGAAAGGTTATCAGAGACCAAACAAGTTCACTAAAGCTTACTCAAAAGCCCTACAGAGTTTCTTCAATCACGATCGTGCAGCCCTGTCAGCCACGCCAAGGAACAAGATGAATAAATTAGATGTTTGTACCTTTTCCGACATGGCCTCTTCAAACTTGTGATTGAACAGACACTTGTAGACTTTCCCTTCTCCTGCCTGAATCTGTGGAGAAAAGCAGAAAAGGGTTTCCGCTCTGAGATGTTAAAGGGATGTGCCAGCCCCACACAGCTTGTGTTTCTACAGTTGGAAACCAAGAGAAACCAATTAATGTATAATTTCCATATTTTCTGAATGCATTAACTGTTTGTGGCTGATCACTGGAAGCATGAACATCATGCAAGCAGCGGTAGAGCCTCCTTACGTTCTGGCAGAACCTCTCGCGGTCGTCTCGGCAGGAGAAGTAAAGGTGTCTGTCAAGGTGAAAGTCGTCCGAGGACAGTTCCGCCACCCGCAGGATCGCTTTCTGACACTCCTCTTTGATTGGATGAGCACGATCCTGTTGCTCCACCTCCCTCACTAACGCTTTCTCCAGGCAAGCGATCACTTCACCCTGGGAGTGGATGTCCTGTAAAGAGACATCAGGGATTCAGAGAGAGGGCGATGACACTCTGAATATGCTGATGATCTATAGCAGGGGTGTCGAACTCCAGGCCTTGAGGGCCGGTGTCCTGCAGGTTTTAGATATCACCCTGTTTCAACACACCTGAATCAAATGATTAGTTCATTACCAGGCTTCTGGAGAACTTCAAGACATGTTGAGGAGGTTGTTTAGCCATTTAAATCAGCTGTGTTGCATCTAAAACCTGCAGGACAGCGGCCTTTGAGGCCTGGAGTTCAACATCTGTGATCTATAGGCATGGTGTCATAATGTAGTGGTTTACACATTCCATTGGCAAGCAAAGGGTTGCTGGTTTGATTCCAGCTGACTTACAAAATTCTTGCAGACCAAAGAGTGGGTTGACTTTCACCTCCATACAACGAGAAAGAAATTAATGGGATTTGCAAAAACGTCCAACTATATTTTACCAAATGGAACTTAACAATGTAATGTGGGTACAGTACAAGACTCGACACTATTCATATGTTCGAAAATAACAGTAACAAGTGTTGCAAGTGCATAACTGCTAAAAATCTTAGGATTAGTTTAGCCCGTTTCCTGGTGGTTACTAGGCAACATGGTTACAATATAATATGTAATATAGATAAGAACCTTTGTAGGCCTAAGATGTACTTTGGACTTTGTAGGAGGACATCATAGACAAATGGAAATTTTGTGTATTATAATAAGCACTAAATATCCTGCACTTGCCACTTGGAGAGGTGGGTTTCCTCTGGTTACTCCACCTTATTATTTTTTTGGTTTAACCCAAAAAGCCGGTAAATGAACTTTTCCAGATTTATGGACTCCTTTTTATGATTTATTAACTTCTGCATATATTTGCACAGTCCTGACCTTGTGTCCTATGTTGATGCTGCCACAGCGCAGGCTGTTGATATCTTCTTTGCATTTGTCCATGAAGCCACAGATCAACCTGTAGTCGCTGAAGATGATGCTGGTCATCTTGGTGATGTACTGGTTACACTGGTACTCACTGATGTTAACACGGTGATCCACCAGGCAGGACACCAGGTAGCCCCTCCCTCGCTCCACCTCATTACACTCCTTTATCTGAAGGTGCGGAACATTTGACAGGTCAGAGCAGAGCAAAGGACAGACTGAATGAGAAACACCTAGAACTTCCCTGTAGAGTCAAAGGCAGACTGACCTCAGTGATGGTGCTCTTACAAATCTCCATGGCCACAGATTCAAATTTTGGATCTGTGGTTAGATTGAGTTTGTAGTTCCACAGAAGCTGATTGAGGGGAAAAAAAAGTTAGGATTTCAATTTCAATCCAATGTATACGTTAATTAGAAATGAACATGACTAAAATACAAATTTAAAAAAAAAAAAAAGCCAACTCATTAACTACAACTAATAGCAAAGAGTTTGTGGTGGTCGTATAAAGCATTGCATTTAATTAGATAATATCTCTTCTTTATTTTGGGGGGAGGCACAACTGTTAAAAGTTTCTCTTGAGAAAGCCGCTTCTAAACTCACACAGTTTCTTTGTGAATGTGATGTTGAAATAGTCCAAATCTAAGTAATCTATCCTGAACACTTTTACAAAAGAATAGTTTATTCAGAGAGAACTACACCTCCCACGATCAGACAGTCCCCATCCTGAAGACTGATGATTTTTTTAAGGATTTTAATGATAGAAATAAAACCTTCCAATGTGCTCTTTTTATTGTTTTCTGATACTCTGTGTATCACTTTCTTATCAGAGTGGTTCCAGCTGCAGCATCCACAAACAACAGTCGGACCACCCAGAAAATAAGACTGCTTTCCATGCTGTAATAAAGACAGTCCAAGTGCTCCATTAGCCTTGTGAGGGTTTCATAAAACTGTCTGCTGTTAGCAGCCCTGAACTCTGACTATTGGAGGTTTATCATCCAGAAGACACGGAGACGAGCTTTAGGAAGCTCTTAACGCAAAAAGAGGTGAAACTCCTAATTTAAAGTTAAATGGTGGTGATGTCAGTGACGGTCATCAGCTGGCTGTGTGGAAGCTGAGGGTTCTTCAAAGCTAGTATTTAGAAAATGTGAAAGGACCTTTTTAATGTTAAACAGAGGAAAATGTTAAACAGTTTATTCATGGTCAGCAGTCGCTGCTAATTAGACTGCTTTATCTTAAATTCTCTAAATGTATCCAACAATCTCTCCAATTATACAGTGCATTAAAATATGCAGGTCTGTGACACCACTCAAAAAATATACTGAATTGAATTGGTATGCACAGACTGCTTTTCAGACAGATATTGCATTAGATTCTACATTTCTACTTGTTTACTATTTATGGCACTAAGACATATTTCTAAGATAATATAATCCAGTTTACAGTAGTGGTTGTGGCCCTGAGTCAATAAACATACTAACATACTTGCAGAACGTTTACCATGTTCACTCCTTTATATGCATATTAATATTATATAAATACATTTCATGCAAGCAGTCATCTCATTGGACTTTATATTGTAAGGTAAAACCTCTAAAATATTAGAGCGAGAACTACAACGATCCCCTATAAGGAAAACACTATAAGGAAAACACTTGGCAACATGGTGAGGAAGAACTTCCATTTATCAGGAAGAGATGTCCAGAATCAGGTTCAGGCAGGGGCAGACCTCTACCATGACTGATTAAGGAGTGAGAGGAAAGAGCAGACAGAAAAGTATAGAGATAAGCAACAAATAGGACAAAACTAAAACCAATTATATCTGCTCTAGTTGGGGATGACATAAATGTTACAAATATTTGTTATGAATAAATTAAAGGCATAACGCAGTGATCACAAGACATGGATGGAAAAGAGTCGTCAGGTGACAAAGGTTCGTAAACTCAGATTGCCAGAAATTTGAGTGTAAACTTTTCAGCAGTTGGTACATCACAGCTCAACAGTAAGTTGTGAAACTAACAGTGAAAAGTTGATCTCTGTGTGTGTTAGGATGTTCTGTCAACCTTTGAAATGACATATTTCAATATGTTTGGTTTAAATTCTTTAACAGCAGGGGCAAATAACAGTAACTTTGACTTAAAAATCTGTCAGGTGCAGTGAAATAATTCCAGCAGTCCAAGCAGGACAGGTATGTACCACCCTGCATATCCAAAAGGCTAATTATCACATTTGATTTCTTGGTGAGTTAACTTTAAGCCAAACAGACTTGGTTAAAATTTTGATTTGGCCTGACAGCATTAGCCGAGTATGAAGGCATGCCTCTGTTATATCTTTCTTTCTCTCACACTTGTACTGTTTGATTAAAAAGTTCTGTGTGAATTTGTGTGTTTTAAAAGAACTACTCACATGGTTGCAGTCAGGAGCAATATCAATTTCCTGCAGAAAGACAGAAAGAGCGAGAAATGTGAATTTTCAGTAGATTTAAACATCTTTCAACACTCTAGTTTAATCTATGCTTCCATCAATGAGACACAAATACTCATTTGTACTTTAAGGGCTACCTTGGTATTTTTACTACCATGTTTTGTCAACATGCTGCAACAATGAGATTTCCAAGTTCGGCAACACCCTAACCTAAACATGCATCAGAACCAAAAACCAACTCTTAAAAAAAACTCCAACTTTCAACCAGCACCATAGCCAGAGATAAAAGAAAAAGCTCCAGCACCTGCTTGTATTTCTTTGTGCACTTGTTGAACAAACTAGATTATAATAAGATAATAAGTGTGTTCAGAGGTGTCGGAAGGTTTTTTGTTTTATTAGTTCTATGTATATGCTAAACCTACTGTAGCATGCGTTGGTTAATAAACCAACAACAAGACTCAGCAAAGGCACGGTTAGTTACACTGAAACCCATTAAAATTGTTGAGCTTGTTGGCAAGCAGCCCATTTTGCTAAAGCCATGTGAGTATAGGCAGAGTTTCCAGTTAAATGTTGCTAATTTTCATTATTTATATGATGATTGTTAAGACTGATACCAAGATTTGATGATTTAAAAATCTGATATACTGGGAAATGCTTTTTTCATTAAGACACATAAAAACAGATTTCCCTAAAATTAGTTTATGTGCAGTTATTTAAGAGTTTAAGACAGTTTGAATTAATATATGCATTTTTAAAATAAAGTTTGTTTTACTATCAAAAGTTGTCGACTACTGCTTTACACTATGCTCAACTATGCTTGGACTTGTTTCCAGTAGAGAATAGTGCCCTCTGATGGAAAACTATGCAACATGAACACAATAATATTGTGGCGTGTTGGGGAGCAGCTAGTTCTCTCCCATCATGCCTTGGGACATGTGCTGCTGTTTAGATGTTCTTGTTTTATTTTTTATGGTTACGTTACTTTTAACTGTCATCTTTAATGTTGTGTTTATACTACGGTACAAAGTCACTGACAGTTATTGTTTTATAGAAAGAATGCAGTACCATAAGTGAGTTCTGTTATGCTGTTATTGACCCTTGAAGCACATTGTAGCACAAGCGAGTGTTTAATAAAGAGCTCCCCCTACCAGCTTGGGGTTGAAAGGCAAGCTCCAACTTACTGTAGAGCTTCTTTGCTAAGATTTCTCTGCATGCCACAGTGGTGTCAGAAGTGGGATTCCAAGAGCATGGCCACTATTCTGAAAGAGGAAGAGGAGCTGAGGAAGATTGAGGAGTTTATCACCCGTCTGGAAGCGGTGAATGGAGCACGACCGAAGAAGCGGGGAGACCCCAAGGCAGTAGCAAGTCAGCCAGGGGAAGTTCTGTTGGGCTTCCCAGATGGAGCCTCACACCCCCACCCACTGGGAAGCTGTCGGAGCCGCCAAGGCATGCTGCAGGCTCCAAGACCACGAGCAGCCAGCCAGCCTCCACTCATGGTGATGCCTGGGAGCGGCACACCCTCATTGCTGGCAGCTGAGGGGGACAACGCCAACTGCCTCCTGGACCAAGTACAGCCAGCACTGCCATCAGGGGCTCCTGTCCGGGGGAGCATGAAGCTACCACGCTATAATAGGGAGGCACCTCCAGAGACCTACCTTATCCAGGTACAGCTGGCTGCTCAGCTAAATGGATGGTCAACAGAGGAGACAGCTGTCCAAGTCGCTCTCGCCTTGGAAGGCAGGGCCCTGCAGATCCTCACAGATCTTCAGCCAGAAGAGCGTTTAAGTTGGCCTGCTGTCGCCAGAGCAATGCAGAGTAGGTTTGGCCTCCGTACCCATGCAGATGATGCCCGAGATAAACTTGCCAGCCACCCACGGAGACAAGAGGAGAGTCTGGGTGCCTATGCTGCAGACCCTCGTCTTAACGCACGAAGAGGGTACCCTGCTTTTGATGCTGCAGCACAGGAAGAGCTTGCTCTCCAGGCTTTTGTTTGGGGTCTCCAGCCAAAACGACTACAAGAGCACATCCGTCTGCATGCACCAGAAACCCTGGCAGCAGCTCTAACTGAGGCAGAAAGAGTGGAGCATGTGCTGTGCTCAGCTGCATGCAGCCCTGGCACAAGTCACCGAGTGCGTCAAACGGACTACGAAAGGAGTGACCAGGAGGAGAAGGCCCTCCAAACCACCCTCACACCACCTTGGCGATCTCGGCGAGGGAATAGACGAGCAAGTGGCCAATCCAGGGACAACTGCCATCGATGCGGAGAACCAGGGCACATCGCACGCTACTGTCCAGCACTGAGCCCATGAAGCCTGGCACCCCAGCTGCTGTTAAACTAAGGCGAGGTGGCACAACGGAGGAACTGCCCCCCCACCACCAATCTGTCCACTGAATCACACTTGCGGGTTGGCCTGCTGGGCCAGACACGGGGAATGTATCTGGACTGTGACCTTGCTGGCACCACCTGTAGAGCCCTGATAGACACTGGATCCACACTTTCCTTGGTACGGGCCGGAGCCCTCCCTGGTACTGATGGCCCAAGACCGGAGGGTTGGCAGCCTACTCGGCTCCACATCACCACAGTCATGGGGGAGCGCGCCAGAGTTAAGGGGAAAAGATCCCTCCTGGTGACTGTTGCTAACTGCACTGTGGACCACCGGTTCTTGCTAGCCAGCATCCAGGACCAATGCATCATTGGTCTGGACCTGCTGGCCAAATGGGAGCCCACAGTGGATGTGTCCAGAGCAATCCTTTACCTGGCCACGGAGGTTGTGAAGCTCCACACCACCAAGGAAGTCCCGCTGCCTGCCTCCGCTTTTTCAGCCAGCGTCAGGAAGCCTGAGGGCCTGTCGCCGCTGGCGGTGGGAGGAGCCTCTCCTTCACCAGCAGTACAGCAACTGTCCACAGAGACCAAGCAAGCTGTCGAGGACCTATACCAGAGGAGCTGCGAGGGTCTCCAGGTTGATCAGCAACGGCAGCTGCGGGAGTTACTCGATTTGTTTGCCGACATCTTTGCAGCCAAGGATGAGGACTGCATGCAAACCAGCCTGGTACAACACGAGATTGACACTGGGGATGCATGCCCCATCCGCCTCCGCCCTCTTCGCCTTCCCCTTGCCAAGCGTGCCGCAGCAGAGCAGAAGATCAGGAAAATGGCAGAGGCGGGCATCATTGAACCCTCAAACAGCCCCTGGGAAGCCCCGGCCGTACTGGTTCAGAAAAAGGATGGTACCTGGCGGTTTTGTGTCGACTATCGTCTAGTCAACAGCATCACACGCAAGGACTCCTACCCATTGCCCCGGATTGATGAGGCCCTCGACGACATTTCTGGGTCCTGCTGGTTCAGTTCCCTCGATTTGCGCAGTGGCTACTGGCAGGTGGAGCTGATGTCAGAGGCCCGCCCAAAGACTGCTTTCTCCATTGGCCAGGGACTGTAGCAGTTTAAGGTGATGCCCTTCGGCCTCTGCAATGCCCCAGCCACATTCGAGCGCCTAATGGAGAGGGTTCTGGCTGACATTCCCCGCGACCGCTGTGTGGTCTACCTGGATGACCTCCTCGTCCACGCGACAAACTTCGAGAAAGCCTTGGCTAACCTGACTACTGTTTTCCATGCTATCCGCCAGGCTGGCCTTCGTCTCCACCCCAAAAAGTGCCACCTCTTCCGAAAGGAGACGACTTTCTTGGGTCACGTTGTCAGCGGAGCAGGGGTTTCCACTGACCCTGCGAAGGTGGCTGCTGTGAAGGATTGGCCCATTCCGGGCAACACTGCTGAGTTGCGGAGCTTCCTTGGCCTGGCATCATACTACCGGCGTTTCGTCAAAGACTTTGCTACCATTGCAAGCCCCCTGCACTGGTTCACACAGAAGGGCCGGGAGGTCCACTGGAGTGAGGACTGCGCCGTGGCGTTTGATCGGCTCCGATCTGCACTGGTTGAGGCGCCAGTGCTAGCCTACCCATACCTGCAGCTTCCTTTTGTCGTGGACACCGATGCCAGCAACACCGGTGTGGGGGGTGTACTGTCACAGGAAGGCCCTGAGGGAGAGCGGGTCATCTCCTACTACAGCCACTCCCTCAGCAGACCGGAGAGGAACTATTGTGTCACCCATCGAGAGCTGCTGGCCATCATCCTGGGTCTCCGCCATTTCAGACCCTACCTCTATGGGAAGAAGTTCCTCCTGCACACAGACCATGCGTCCCTCACTTGGCTGCTCAGCTTAAAGAACCGGAGGGACAGCTAGCCTGGTGGTTGGAGACGTTGCAAGATTACCACTTTGAGGTTCGTCACCGGGCGTGACGTCTCCACACCAATGCAGATGCCCTCTCCCGATGCCCTTGTGAGGAAGAACAGTGCAGGTACTGCCAGCGCCTGGAGGACCGGGAGGGGATGACTTCAGTGATCGCGTCACCACAGGGCGGCCATGAGAATGACTCTGTTCCGGGTGGGCACTGTAGCAGTCTTCAGGTCCAGTCTGCCGCAGGGGATACCGAGGGTCTGGAGGCCATGGATCCCCAACAGCTGCAACGCGACCAAAACCAAGACCCTGCCCTTTCCCAGGTTCAGTGTTGGATTGGAGCCGGTCAGAGACCATCATGGCCAGAAGTATCTGCACTGGACCTCGAGACCAAGGCTCTCTACTCCCAATGGCCCAACCTCACAAGCCAGAACGGCCTCCTCTATCGCCGCAGGCAGGCTCCCGGGAGTCATCGTGAGGTTTACCAGCTCCTGGTACCTCAACAGTTGCGGTCCAGAGTCCTCCAGCTGGTCCATGGTGCGGCGGGGGCAGGACACTTTGGAGTTACCAAGACTCTACGGCGACTTCGGTCTTGGTTCTACTGGCCCGGGTGTCGCCAGGACGTAGAGCTTCATGTCCATCGGTGCGATGCCTGCATGCACCTTCCCAACGCTCTCATGCCCCCTTGCAGCAGTATCAGGTGGGGGCTCCCATGGAACGGGTTGGAGTGGACATCCTGGGACCCTTCCCCACCACTGACCAGGGGAACCGCTACATCCTGGTTGCCATGGACTATTTCACCAAGTGGCCTGAGGCCTATGCAGTCCCTGACCAGAGTGCTGTTACCACCGCTGGGCGTCTGGTCAACGCGATGTTCTGCCCGTTTGGGGTACCAGAGGAACTGCACAGCGTCCAGGGCCGGAATTTCGAGGCTGCGGTGTTCAAGGAGGTCTGTCAGCGGCTGGGTATCAGGAAGACCCGGACGATGCCACTGCACCCCCAAAGCGATGGGTTATTGGAACGCTTCAACCACACCCTGGCCACCCAGCTTGCCATCCTGACCTCCTGCCAGCAACGCGACTGGGATCAACACCTTCCCCTGGTCCTAATGGCCTACTGTTCGGCGGTCCAGGAATCTACTAAGTGCACTCCAATGGCCTTGATGTTCGGGCATGAGCTTCGCACCCCAGTGGACTTTGTGTTCGGATCCCCCCCCCCCAAGCAAGAAGTGTGCGGGGACCCCGGGTTGGACTACCTCCACAATCTCCTGGCTGGGCTACGGGAGGTGCACCAGTTGACCAGGCAGGCTCTCCGAGATGCAGGCTCCCGGCAGAAGCGAGCTTATGATACCCGCTGCAAGGGGGAAAGACTGTCGCCAGGTCAGCATGTGTGGGTCTACAGCCCGGAGAGGAAGAAAGGGCTTTCCCCAAAACTGATGAGCCAGTGGGTTGGATCCTGCACTGTTCTCGAGAGGCTGTCTGATGTGGTCTACAGGGTGCGGCTGGTCAAACAGAACAGGGTGGTCGTACTCCATCGTGATCGCCTGGCACCCTATCAGCCCTTGAGTCCACCCAGGGAGGAGTCAGGGTCCCAGCTTCAACTGCAGGCCCCCAACCTGGCCTCAGAGACGGCTGGGGGACCCACGGAACGTCCTCAACGACGCCGTCGCCTTCCCCAACACCTCAGAGACTTTGCTATGGACATGCCGGTTGCTGGGGACAGCTAACCACTCAGGTGGGGGCCGTGTGGCGTGTTGGGGAGCAGCTAGTTCTCTCCCATCATGCCTTGGGACATGTGCTGCTGTTTAGATGTTCTTGTTTTATTTTTTATGGTTACGTTACTTTTAACTGTCATCTTTAATGTTGTGTTTATACTACAGTACAAAGTCACTGACAGTTATTGTTTTATAGAAAGAATGCAGTACCATAAGTGAGTTCTGTTATGCTGTTATTGACCCTTGAAGCACATTGTAGCACAAGCAAGTGTTTAACCCTTTAAAGCCTGTCGGAGTGGGCACGCTCCGTTTTGCGTAACTATTTTTAAATCCCTGTAGAACCGGAACCACGTAAGCTAGCGCAATTTTTTTTTTTGCATATGAAACCGGAGGAGTTGTACTTACATCTCATGCCATCAGCTTGTCCTAGGTCACGTTTTCCTTCCACATATAGCTTTGCAAAAATTGCATAAAAAGCGCTTGCAGCAACGAAAACATAATATTCCAGAAACACGCTTTGCTGATCCGATCAGCTGTTCATAACACTTCCTACATTGAAATAGACGTCAGCGTGGCGGCATGCCCGCCATTACCTGCCCGAAACCGGAAGTGACGTCATTTTTGCGGAAAATGTCGTTTTTTATTTATAGGCCTTATAAGCCTATACTGGTGTTTTTAAAAGTCATGTTAGACTTCATGCTTTTCTGAATAGTTTCTGGGATGCTTAGAACTCAAATTAAACTGCTTTAAATAGTTTATTTTGATGCACATGCTGTTTTCTTTGCAAATTTGCATTATAGGATTTATTTTTGTTTCTTCTGCAGTATATAAAAATTGGTGTATCTCAAAAATAAAACTATGAAGACACTCAAAATAAATTTCCTGTTGTTGTAAACTATTTTTTGCAACTTTTTTGTATTTAAAGTTTTGAGGGATAACCCTCTTAAATTTCTCTAAGTAGAAATATATGTAAAAAAAAAAACCAAAAACAATTTTCAATTTTTTTGTAGTTTATTGCACTTTTTTGCAATTTATGTAGTTACTATGGACTTAATGCATACATATTATTAAAACTTGGGCTATAACAGTTGTATTGATGTATAGCAACTTGAAATGCTCCCAAAAATGGCACTACAGCATGTAAAAATATAAAGTAAGCTCTGGCGGATTTGGTTCTATGGTAGGTCTTAAAGGGTTAATAAAGAGCTCCCCCTACCAGCTTGGGGTTGAACAGCAAGCTCCAACTTTCTGTAGAGCTTCTTTGCTAAGATTTCTCTACATGCCACAATATGGTTGAAGGGTGTTTCTCCCCTTGCTTCTTTACTTTTAGTTAGTGGCCATTATAAATATTGGTACCAATAAATCAACAAATAGATAATATTGGTTAATATATAGGCGGGTGTAAAATTAATTGGTATAGGTCAATTAAGTTGGTCAATATATACATCTAAGGAGCAAAGCTATATTTTTATTATCTTTTATTATCTTCACCCAATGTAGTTTAATGTTAGCATGACATCTAAGAAAAGGGCCACAATGGAACTGAACTACTGAACTATTAACAAGCTGATTGGATACTCAGGTAAATTTTGCTACTAGTAAGTAACGTAGCCTAAAAACTAAATTTTCGCTTTTTGTAAAGCTACTTTTTACAATTTAGGATTGTTATCACAAGGTAGAATTCTTTCACAAGGTAGAATCTGCATATAAAATTATTTAATGTTGCTATCTTGAAAGATGATTTTAAATGAACAAATCTGTGCTCTTGTAGCCAACAAAAGAGGTTGGCCAAGTACGATTTGCAGAAACGTTGAGCTACATAATATCAGCATGTTTGATGTTGGCTCGAATGTGTGCTATGCTGAGCTGATGTACCTTGTGGTTCAATGTGGTATTACTTAAAAACTACTGTCTGACCCTATTTCAACTTCAGTCAGTCACTTTTCAGAACAATATACATAAGGCTTAGATAAACTATAACATTTAATTTCTTGAAATTCTGTTGCCTTAGTCAATTTAGATGGCGTTACACTTTTGTTCAACAAGGGGTTTTATTTTAAGTTTTTTATAGCTCGCAAAAACATTTTTGCAAAACCAACCTCTGCAAAAATAAAGGAAAGCAGTGCAGACAAGAAATGTGCCTACTGACTCGCCTACTACGTAAAACCTAAACTCGTGCTCCATGGCTATATCGAAGGTAGGATTTTAGTGCAACTGAGTGAGATGGAAAATATATAGAGTGCATTTTTGGAACACTCCCTTTCGCTTCAGAAAGAACGGTTCAAAAATACCACCAACATTGCCCTAAAGCAATGAGCAAAGTAATGTTTTTTTCTCTCCAAAACGCAGCAGTTTAATATGAACAACGCAGCAGAAGCTCTTCATAGACTCGCCCACAACATTCTTGACTATCAGAGGAAAGCCAGCAGCAGAAGGTCTTCTTACGTCTCCACATCACTTTGCTGTAAAAAGACATGAAAGCACTTTGTGATAAGTCTGCTGTGCCCACGGGAGCAGAGACAAAAGGCCTACTTCTGATTTTAAACTCTCATTTTCACTAAATGCTTCAGACACAGAGAAATTAGTGTAATGAGGATACATACCCTTGATGGGTTCCCAGATTTAAAAAAAACAAAACAACAACAATTAGTGAGACTATGAGTTAATAATTAATGAAGAGGTGATCCATTCACATCAAAGGCTTTTGAAAAAAGACCATATTAATCAACTAGACTGATCAAACTGAAGGGGTAAGGATAATTGTGCCTTGGTAAGGGGCAGAAAGATAAAACAAAATGGGGCTGATGTGTTCCACTGAAGACAGTATAGTACAACTCTATACATGTATAAGGTTAAAACTAGCCTGGCTTTTTTCTGCGACTAAGTCATTCAAATAACTATACAGCAGAAACTACTCATGGAGATGAACCCACTGAGAGATATCACTAATTCCTTAATGCAACTAAACTTTTAGGGATCTTTTTATGTGTCCTTGTAGAGGCAATGCTTACAACTTGACACTAGGAGCCCCAAGAAGAGATGAGAACTTGTCAGCTTGTCAGTTTGGGACAAGCATTATCTGTCATACAGATGGCCTCACATTTGACTCCAGAATATTACACTGTACAAAGGGGTTCATGATCGACTTAATAACTGCAAGGTGCCTACGCCTAAAAAAATAAGCTTAAATCGTCACACCTCCACCACCGTTCTTGACATTAACATAAGAGGTGTGGTTTTTTCCAAACTTGATGCTCTGTACTTTGGTCTCATCTGTCCAAAAGGAGATTGTGCAGATGCACCTTTCCAAACCTAAGCCCTTCCAAACCTAGAGATGCTTCACCATCAATTTAAACAGAAACAGTTTTAATTGTCCATTGTATTACTGACCCGCCTGGGGCTGTTTTTGTATGACAGGATCAACGGTAGCCTCTTTCTCTGTGACTACATCAGCGTTTCCTTTAAATCCTGAACTTTACACTTAGGACAACGATGTTACTATAAGCAGAAACACTGAGTAAAAAAGAAGTGTAGGACTGCAAATGCTACCCATAGCTACACAGCATCCTGGCATGCCATCTCCCCATAGTTACTATTTGTCACAATGCCTTAATGACCACAGGGCTAGAAATATCCCTGGCTGCTTTCTGCTATTGCAAAGTGACTTGCTGTTACTTTATAACTGCGTTGCTGTTTCTCAGATGTCTATCAGCTGTCAGATTTCAGGGCTTACACCACCACAAATAGATTCTCAGACTGGGTGTACTGAAAGCTCATGCTGCTCAGCTGCCCCTGTTACTGCCACTGTGTGTGTGTGTGTGTGTGTGTTTCTCTGGAGAAGAGGCAGATTTATAAGAGCCATTTACCTCTTCGGGAGGCCACAGCTGTTATAGAGTCAAAGCAATGTAATTATCTCTGTAAAGAGGGCATCGCTCAGGGCTGCTGGAGGAGGTGTCTCGTGTGTGTGTGTGTGTGTGTGTGTGTGTGTGAGTGTGTGAGAGAGAGAGAGAGAGAGAGAGAGAGAGAGAGAGAGAGAGAGAGAGAAAGAGAGAGAGAGAGAGAGAGAAAGAGCAGATGAAGTTAACATGATGATTAAAAAAAAAAATACACACAAGGGAAACTGTTTCAGGGACAGTACGGGTTGTGCATCCTTTCAGTATATTCACATTGACTTTGTAATTTAACATTGGTAAGCAACAAACATGTAATAAATGGTTTGCAAGATAGCTCATTTAAAATATTCTTTAATGTAAAGCAATTAGAATTTCTTATTGGCTATGAACACATTATATGTTAAGTCTTTTATCATCATCATTTTGTCCTCCATTATCTATTTATATAGAACCATGTAACTGTGTATATCTGTAGAGTACAGTGCAAAATGACTGAAGTGATGCTTTAAGCTTTTGCTGTATTTGTGACAATGACTGAGGTTGATAAAAGACATGGAAATCTATTATTACAGTACAAAATGTCTTTTAAATGTATTAAGTCTATCAGTGAAAACGTGTCATTTTCTATTGCATTACATTATATTTTTTTCATTATTTTGCTCTATATTGTATATTGGCCAACTTGTGTTTACCAGACACTTGATTAGGTAGACCTGTTAAAGTGCTTATTAATGGAAATATCTAATTAGCCAATGATATGGCAGCAACTCAAAGTATTTAGGCATGTAGCAAGGCTCAAGACAGATTGCTGAAGTTCAAACTGAGGATCAGAATGTGAAAGAGAGGTGGTTGAGTGTCTTTGAACGTGGTGTGGTTGTTGGTGCCATGCTCTAGTCTGAGTGGAAGGCAACAGTTATGCAAATAACCACTTGTGATTGCAGGGATTGCAGGGTATCTCTGAGCAAAAAACACATTGATCCTGGAAGCAGATGGGCTACTGCAGAAGAAGCCCACATCAGGTTCTTGTCAGAAAGGGAACCTGATTAGAATTTGCATGGGCTCAGGAAAATTGGAAAATAGGAGACTGGAAAAAGTTTCCTGGTCTGATGAGTCTTTAATACAAGATTTGTTGTGGTGGAGTCAGGATTTGAAAACATGGATGCATTCTTCCTTGTGTCAACAGTGATGGTGATGCTGTAATGGTATGGGGGATATTTTCTTGACACACTATCAGCCCATCGACTGATAGCTACTTCCAGCAGAAAAATGCACCATGCCAAAAAGCTCAAATCATCTTAAAGTGGTTTCTTTTTTGACTGGACTCAAACATTCTCTATGAACAACAGATTTTAATCTAACAGAGGACCTTTGGGATGTGATGGAACAGGAAATGCAGATCATTCATGTGCAGATAACAAATCTGCAGGAACTTGTGATGCTGTCATGTCAATATGGACCAAAATCTCTGAAGAATGTTTCCAATAACTTACTGAATCTATGCCCCAAAGACTTAAGGAAGCACGGAAGGCAAAAGTGATTTAAACTCAATATTAACAAGATGTTCTTTAATGAAGTGACCAGTGAGTGTGGATGTAAATAACAAGATAGATTCTCTACCAGCCTCCGTCCTTTTTGCTACACCTAGCTAAATGTTCAGTGTAATACAACTCTCTCATGCTTTCCTGAATGTTACCAAACTACAAAGTGTGGGGTAATGTTGGTAAATGGGCTGGTTCTTACAGTATACAGCCCTTTTCTACTCTAACTGAGCACTCAAAGTGCTTTTATACAAGGAAAATTGCTGTTGCATTTTTCTGAAATGACAGAAAGCTAAATCAGCACCTCTCTGAAACCATTTCATCGTAAACTTTATGAAGAAAAGAGAGAATTTATTGTCTTATTACTCTGCATTTTTCTCAGGTTTGTGTACCAAATTTCCTACTGGGAAAAACATTTATACATAAAACTAAATTAAATTCAGGTTGTTAAAAATGCTTACAAATAACTTAAACATCAAAGTAAATCAAAAGTGAACACAATCTATACATCTGGCATAACAGAGAAATGTCTTCTGCTTGTCCTTTAAAATAATAGAATCTAGTACGATACGAATGACAGAACAAACTCCTTATATGCTGAATCTTTAGGTCTCACTTTGGGCCGCTGAATTTGGTTTTCCTTTTAAATATCTGATACAGGTGAAATATTGGAATAGATCTAAATTTGTGATCCCAAAACCCCCACAAAAAAAGCCAAGTAAAATAAAATAACATGGTTCAAGTCAGTATTTCCAAATCCCTTCATATGGTTTTAAAATTTTTATGGTTGTTTTATAAATATGAGCTAGTGTAAAGAATCTTATCTGGAAGAGATTAATGAGTAATCTGACCCTGTTTTTAAGTTGGTGTGTGTGTGTGTATGTGTGTGTGTGTGTGTGTGAGAGAGAGAGAAGCCTTTTAATCAAACTGATATGTTTTTCTATGTTTTTCTTTAGATTTGAATCCAACTTTTTAAAGCAGAGACAAAAAAAGCAAACATTTACAATATAAATGAAAAAAACATATGGCTGTATGTATGTATAATTATTTGTTGAATTTAAAGCATTTTTCAACTAAAACCATCATGAAATGAACTATAGTCACATCACAACTTCTTCAGAAATGCTTTAGTGTTTTACCCAAAGATGTTCAATTTAAAAATGACACGAGGCAGGAGACTTTGCTTGAACAATGACTTCTAATAGCTGCAGTGCAGCTTAGGACAATTTGCATGAGGAAACACTTTTAAAAGAATTAAATAGGAAAGAAGTGAACTGACCAAAAGATAAGATAAGCAAGATAAGAATCTGGAAAAAAAAAATCAGATACAGACAGACTGTAAACACTGTATGAAGATGTTTATCATATGGTCTGGACTGTGGTCTGGACTCATTAATTTAACAAGTGAGACCGAAGAACTGCACGACTGCAGCGGTTACTGATTAACAAACAAATAATTTGATCTCTAGTTGTAGTAGTGTCTGTTTGTTTATTGTTTATTTATGGAAAGAAATTAGATAAAAATAAGAGAATCTGTGCATGTAGGTGGCCAATCTGTAAACAGGCACAGAGTGTGAAAGTTGGTTGTGTTCTTCATCGCTATGGCACAAAGAAACAAGACAGGAATCATGTTTAACTGGGGTTTAACTTCAGCCTGCAAGTCACCTGACAGCTGGATGACACACACACACTTCACACCTCACCAGGTTAATAAGTACTGCACTGAGGTGGTAAGAGGGGTGGTAAAAGCACAAAGCACATTAAAACCTCTCCCTTAAACTACAGAATGCAGTTGAGACAGCCCTGCCAGGTGCAGAGGTCGAGAAGGGGGTGAAGTTCATTCGGGCCGTCACGTGGAATAAATAAAAAAATGAATAAACAGTTAATCAGGTTAAGGCTGATATTTTTGGTAGAGATCAATCTATTTGTTGTTTAAAGACAAATCAGGTTTCATTTAGCTAGTTGTTCTTCAGCCTACAGCCTAATTCCCCAAGCACAACCAGTTTAAAAGCATTTACAACAGCAGACATGATTTTTAATTGTGCTCGTGGAACATCAGTTAAGGCCACACAGAGTAGTGTGGATTACTACAGGCGATACCTTTTATTTACTCATGGGGCCACTGGGCAAGAGCCTCTGTGCTGAAGTGTAAACATTCCTAGATTGAAATATTCACAATTTACTTAAACTACAAAAAAGTGAGCGGATTTTCAGGGTGAGGGGCTTTTCACACAGTCTCATCAACTGATCACAAGTAAGAAAAAACCAACAGGTAGATATCAATTTGGGATAAAATCTACACTCAGCACTTGAAGACCTTCAAATGTCGTTTTTTGAATGAACTACGTTTTTTGTTCATTTTTGTTAAAAAAACAAAACAGAAACAAAAACAAAATACACCCACACGCACTTTTAAAAGCACTAAATACGCGACCATCTCTGTATGCGTGTGTGGATGTCGGGTAAATCGTGGATTTTTGACGTCCTAAAAGACAAAGTGTGTTAAAACGGCTGCCCACACTTATGGAAGTGCAGATGTTCACCTCTGCATCATAGCCATGCTGACAACCAGGGTGACTAAACCCATCGGGGCGACACACCCAGCAGATGCTCATCACCTCACCTGAACTCAAACAGTTTACCGGGAGGGGGGCGCCTACCTCTTTGCGGTCCTGCAGACACTCCAGCACGGCCAGGTTGTTGGTCCAGGTGTGCTTGGGACAGAGGCGGGTCAGGTCCTCCCGGCAGGCCTCCTCCTCCGACAGCTTCCAACCGGTTGCCCTTCGAGGCTGTGAGGCCCCAGCGGCTGCGGCTGCAGGTGCATCCTTCGCCGGCGGATCAGCGGGTCTGAGGACGAGCGGGTTGTGAAGCTCAGCCGGGCCGCTGGCAGCCTTCAAGCCGTGAACAGAGCCGAAACCGCAGAGGCACACGGACGACAACAGCAGTAGCAGCTGAGCGCGACTGTACGCCGCCATCTTCACAGCACTGTCAAGCTAGTCCTAATACATGACGACATCATTTCCGGTCAGCGAGGTAACGGTGAGCTTTACTTACCGAAATAAACACACAACTTCCGGTCACTTGAAAAATAAATAAATAAAGCTTTACTGTAGTACTTTAGTAACAGCGTCAGTGTACCCATTGTTTTTACATTGTTGTTTACTCTAGTAAACAATAAGACATGATGATCACTTTACATGATCTCCAGCCCTAGTTTAAAGCTATTTATTTCCATTTAGCATCAAAAAGAGAATCAACTAAAAGTAGGAAAAATAACGCGAATAAACTTACTGCACTACCTTTTTTTGTGTGACAACAAATACAGTATTTCTTTGGCATCCATTGTACAAGGACAATGCAAAGTCAAAATATTCAAACAATTATTGGATATATATTGGTGGCTGTAGCTCAGGTGGTAGAGCAGGTCCGCCACCAATCAGAAGGTGATCGGTGGTTCGATCCCAGGCTGCCTCCTGGCTGCATGCCAAATATCCTTGGGCAAGATACTAACCCCATATTTGCCTACTGGTGGTGGTCAGAGGGCCCGGTGGCGCCAGTGTCCGGCAGCCGCGCCCCAGGGCAGCTGTGGCTACAATGTAGCTTGCCATCGCCAGTGTGTGAATGGGTGAATGACTGAATGTAGTGTAAAGCGCTATACAAATGCAGGCCATGCAGGCCATATACCGGGATAGGATTGTGTGTGGCATCGGCTGACATCCGCACCTTTTTCAGGACTGGCTTCTTAAACCTCCCATTCAGATCCTGAATCTTCAACTTAAGGTCATCGACCTGACAAAGAACACTGTTGTTCAGACATATGTGTATAAGAAAAAAATCTGTTTTGTTCATGGATAACAACAAAAAACATTTTAGAAATTTTTTTATTATTATTTTTAGACTAAAAAAAATGTCACTTTGATTAAAGAGCTTGCCAATACAGAAAAAAATGAAAAATGATTTTGGTAATCACATATACTGTTACTTTAGGGCAGCTGTGGCATAAACCTTACATCGGGAGGTGTTCCATTAAATTTGTTAAGCACTGTATAACTATATAACGGCAGAAGAAGCTTCTGAATACAACACCTCCTTGTTGGATTTTGCCACTTTAACCTCCATGTCGTATCGCTCCTCATCCACCAAATCAATCTGCTTGTGAAGTTTTCGACACTGCTCCTGGAGTTTCAATGTATTTACTGAATGTGATTTGACAAATACAAACAGGCTGGTAAAGACCACAGGCTGTGAATGCTCCGCATGTGTAAATCAAGATGAACTCGTTTTATGAATTCCAACAGCAAGAAATGAGACAGAAGTGTTAAAAGGCAGCTGAAAATTTTTTTTTCTAAATTCGTCCAGTTCATTATCAATAAAGTTATTTTTTTTTGGTAGGGTTGTCGGTCACGTGAGAATATGCGACGTCACGAAAACCCTGCGATACACTGGTTGTGGAAGTAAATCAGTAGTAGCAACAGAGGGCTGCTTTTTTGGTAATATTTCCAGATAAATATCTGTAAATAGAACAAAACCAACCGCTTTAAGTCGCTGAATTGCCCTCCCTCAGAGCCAAAATGACAGCGGCGGTGTTTTTCGGCTGCACCTTTATCGCCTTCGGCCCAGCCATCGCGTTGTTCCTGTTTACCATTGCCCGGGAGCCGCTGAGAGTCATTTTTCTCATAGCAGGGTGAGAGTTAAACATTCACTGGTCATAGCGGACGGCAGTTGACTTAAATATATAATAATTTGGTAATTACAGATGCTACTGCCACGTTATATTGAATAAATCCCAACCTTTAGACAGTGTTAGCTTACTAGCTAACCGATCGCTTCGTTTGTTAGCTGAGGTGCTACCATTAGCTTCTGTTTTCTGGTATTGTGGTCTTACACTTAGCTGGTGTTTTCTTTAGCCATACGTCACCAAATTCCGATTTACACAGCTTCATAAATACACCGACCTCGGTTATACGCAGACGACAGACAGTTTTAAAGGCCCAGCAATGCCTGATATTAGCCCCCCAATATAGAAAGAGCTAGCTTAATGAGAGCCTGAGGGCTTTTCTTAGTTTTGTTTCTTATGGTTCCTGCAGAGAATACATATTGGAGGCAAGTAGTTAGCTAGCATTATGGCGGATTGGCTTTTGAAATAATTCATTGCTATTGTAGTGGTATAGGGTTCAGATACGGTCTTGACCCACATAAGTGAGATATAAGCTTGTGATCATAATTGTGGTTGTTGATTGATAACATACATCTTACCTGTTAATTTGTAAAAGTGTCGTGACGTTACGTTTGTGTTCGTTGACATTTAGTCTCCTTGTTATGGTCAATTAATTCTTACTATTTGAAGTAAAAGTAACTAAATAGTCGTCTGGTATCTCAAGATAATCCTGATTATGTTATCACTTCGGTGCTGCTCCTCAGTTCCTCCTCAGTCTGAACCCTCCCTTTAAGCCAACTTTCATCTAATTGGCTGACCCTCGCAAATAGAACTGTTGAAAAACAAATGAGTCGGGCTCACAGCAATGCTGGAATTGCTGTGAGCCCAGAAGCTTTGAGATAGCAGTGTGGGTAATATCTGTTTTCTTTGTTCTCATTCTTTCAGGGCATTTTTCTGGCTGGTGTCACTGCTGCTCTCCTCCCTGGTGTGGTTCATCTCGGTTCAGATCAGTAATAAGGAGAGCGCAGCTCAGCAGAAAGGCCTGCTCATCTTTGGCGTGGTGCTGTCTGTGCTCTTGCAGGAAACCTTCCGCTTTGCTTACTACAAGCTGCTAAAGTAAGTGGCTGCCACCATCTTTAACCGTGTTATATTTTATATAGTGTGACTCCAGAGAACTGTTTGTTACTAGAAGAGTTGAACGCCCATACCTCAACTTTTTCAACATGTATTCACTATTCATTATTTATTTAACTAACAAATATTAAAGCATGACCTCTGAATTCTGCACTGTATTGTTGTTGTCCCTTGATGAGTGTCTGTCTCAGTTTCACACTCTTCAGTGTGAACTTGTGAAATTTTCATTTTCATCTCAGATTATCTTCCACTAAATGACATACTTTCATAACTGACATATTTTCTATTCATGTTCTGTAGCACACAGTGAGACTCAGGACCAAAACTCTGTGTGTGTGTGTGTGTGTTTTCCTGCAGAAAAGCTAATGAAGGCCTCCTCACTCTCAGCCAGGAGGAGACCATGCCCATCTCCATCCGACAGCTGGCCTATGGTACACTTAGTCTGCACATCATCTGTGCTTCATATCACCTACTGGTAGCATATTCATTCACCCAAGATTCTGCCAGAAGACAGAACATTGAGCACCTGTTACCTCTTTACAACTTTGTCATTGTTTGTTTTTGGTTTTGGAACCTCAAACTCACTTTTGTACTATTCTGTAAAAACGTTTTTTAAAAATATACAAGAAACATTACCATGAAAATGGAAAATGCACTGTATGGACAAAAGCACTGGACCACATGCATATTATAGCTATTGGAACTGCTCAGCCATGTAGACCCATACCATGAAGTCAATGCTAGTGGTGTTAATGGGGAGGATTGGAACTCTGCAATGTCACTTAGTGTTGATCATGTAATATCTATAGGGAAATTTCACAAAGAGACTAGTTGCAGTGATCATATCCTATTACGTTACTACACTCTAGTTCGGTGAGATCTTTAGAGTGACCCAGTGTTTCACAAACATTTGTAAAGCGAGACTTCATGGGAAGATGCTTGATTTTACAAACCTGTATTCAGAGATTAAGAGGTGTGGATCGAAAACTTTGGCCATATATCATATGAGCACAAACTGTGGAATTGCTCATTCTTCCCCACTAGGCTCTAACAAAAGATGCTATCAAGTAGCATCAATAAATTTCTGAAGAAATTGTTAAAAATGAACATCCAGCACACTTTGGACATGATCTCTTATTTGCAGGTTGTTTAAAGTTGCTTACGGTTTACAGTAAACAGTATTTTTCTGTACAGTGGTCCCTCGCTATAATGCGGTTCACTTTTCGCGGCCTCGCTGTTTCGCGGATTTTTTTGGGTGCAATTTTGCATGCTTTTTTTTTTTTTTAAACAGCGCACTGTGTTTTGCGTCCGGATCAGCTGTAGACCACTGGCAATCAATCTCCTCCGTACCGTGTCTCCTGTACAGTACAGAAAGTGTTCAGCTTGTCAAATTTACATAAATCTTCGATCGCTTGCAGTGTGACTCTGAAGTGCTGTAAGGTATGTTTGTAAGTTTTCCCTCCAACAAACACAACAATGTTGACGAAACGTTTTGCACCATCAAAGTCACCTGCGGTAGCACCCAAAAGGCAGAGAAAGATGCTAACCATCGCACAAAAAGTTGGACTTCTGGACATGCTAAGGGAAGATAGAAGTTACCATATTTTTCGGACCATAAGGCACACCGAATTATAAGGCACATTAAGCGAAACAAAACAGATAAGTCAAACTTCTTGCTTCCTCTACTTCCGTACCATTGATTCATTAATGTTGAATTCTCTGGCAGCTGCTGTATTCTCATGTTCTGGACCTGAAAACAGGGCTTGATCTTTGTTTTCATTCTACAATACTGGACTTATTTTTCTATGAAGATTTGAACTTTGAGGGTGTTTAAACAAGAGAGAAAAGTGTTAAAATGTTCATACCTGTCTGAGAAAACTGTCTAAAGTGTAGAGGGAGGGGTTTTACAGCCTTAAAACAGCTATAATAGTTGTAAAAAATAAAGTTGGCTACTTCGCGGATTTTACCTATCGCGGATTATTTTTAGAACGTAACTCCCGCGATAAACGAGGGACCACTGTGCATTCTTCTTGCATAGTGGCCGAATGTTGCTTTGGGATTAGCATCGCATAGTACAGTCTTTCTTATGTCTCAGCTTTCTTCTCGTGCTTCCTTTATCTCAGTATCTGGTCTCGGCTTCGGCTTCATGAGTGGAGCGTTCTCTGTGGTGAACATCCTGGCTGACTCAGCAGGGCCAGGGACTGTGGGGATCCATGGAGACTCGCAGCACTACTTCCTGTCCTCAGGTAACAATTAGCATGTACTTGTTTTTTGTTTGTTTTTTTGATTGTCAAAAACTTTTACGTTTCTGCCGTTGACCGAGTCCTTAGATTTGTAAAAACTTTTTCTTTCTAGTGTTCTCTTCCATTTGTTGTGTCACTTGTTTTTAAATAGACATAAGACCTAAAAACCTTTTCAGTTGCTGTTTTACCCTTTATACCACTATTTATTGACAGTATTCATGCACATAATGCATTTAAGCTAAGCCGTACACTACAAGCTCCAGCCATGCTCACAGTGACCCAGCATTCATTTAATAGCGTAGGACCTCTTTCTTACACACACACACACACACACACACACACACACACACACAGAGTCATTCACCAGATGAACTACTTCCACTGGTGGAACCAGAGTCCAGACAGGGAGACTGTTTTTCTACTTTAGAGTATAAATGATTGTGTGTGTGTTTGTTTGTTTTTTTCACTTTTGAGCCAGCTGCCACAAACAAACTGTATGTATTTCAGGGTTTTGGACTTGTACCTGAAACAATACAGAGCACAGCCTAAATGTATTGTTCTATTGTGTGGTGTTATTGAACGGCATTCTGGGAAATGTTGCATTAAAACTAATCGCCGTGAAAAGTGTAACTATATTAGATTTATATGTAGAACATAATTTGCTAAAATTGCACTTCTCTTTCAGCCTTCATGACGATGGCCATCATCCTGCTTCACATGTTCTGGGGCGTTGTTTTCTTTGATGCCTGTGAGAAGCAGCGGTGGTGGGCGGTGGGAGCTGTTGTCATCAGTCACCTCTTGGTCTCCTGTCTGGTGAGTGTGGTTTGTACTAGAGATGGACCGATCCGATATTACGTATCGGTATCGGTCCGATACTGACCTAAATTACTGGATCGGATATCGGAGAGAAATAAAAAATGTAATCCGATCCATTAAATATCAAAAAAACACCTCACAAAACTTGCGACACGGCGTAACTCTCATAACCGTAGCACGTCGGAGCAGTATGCGTCACGTGATAGAGCGGCTGTGTGTATTTGTAGCCTCGCTACCAAACCAGCATTTCATCTCCGAGGAAGTTATCCTAGAGAGAAGTAAAGCAAGTGTGTAAGTTCATCTCTGAATGTTTGTAAAGCATTCCCATGTTAAGCTTAACAACCGATATATGGAGCGACTGCCTCTCTCTCTCCCTCCCTCTCCTGCCGCTACTTCAATCGTGAAACTGATCATTGATCAGTTGATCGGCTTTTCTGTCGCGAGTCCGTCTCTCTTCTTTGTTTTTGGCCCACTTTGCACCAGAAAGAGGAAACCAGCGGCTGAACAACAGCAGCACGTTTAAACTTGATAAGCTGTTGTTAGAATTTATTTAATATTACTTTCTAGACCAGGATCCTTTTCTACGTAGCTGACGGCTGGTAACTGTGCAGGGGCGGATCTAGCAAAGTTTAGCCAGGGGGGCCGATAGGGCATTAACAGGGAAAAGGGGGCACAAAGACATACTTTTCTTTCTTATTCTCATTTAAAATGTCTAGCTTTTAATAAATAATTATCTGAATCTTACACCCAAAGTTTTAATCTGATGTAAAATGTATAGAAGTCCATTACTGTATATAGTAACTGTTAAGTCTAATATACCCTAGTAAGCTATAGTACTTTTTCCTTTGGGAAGGTACCATCTGTGAATTCTGCAATTCTGTTGAAGAAAGATGTTGAATCTATTTAATTATTCTTGAAAAATAGTTTATTTCTGTGCATTTTTTTCACCCTGCATCAAATTAAAGTTGATTACATCGATTAAGCATCATGGGGTGGAGGGTGGGGGTGGTTCCCTATTTTTTTTTTTTTGCTGGGAGTTTGCAACCCTATTAGTTAGGTTGCTTAACCACAATAGGGATGATGGAGTAGGTTTAAGTTTATTAGATTGATCAGTGTTGCTGAAATATGAAATATTTTGGGCGCAGTGTATTTTTTACATACAGGTATAACAGAATAGCTTTAGTGTTGTTGTTTATTTAAACTTGAGTATGAACTTATACAAAATGCAGCAAGATATTAAAAAAACAGTTTTATTGATTAAAAAACACACTATATCAGATTCATATCGGTATCGGCAGATATCCAAATTTATATCGGTATCGGTATCGGACATAAAAAAGTGGTATCGTGACATCTCTAGTTTGTACAGAATGTGGACTTGGGTCTGTGTGAAGGCAGGGGAAAACCACTAATAGAGCTCACAGTCAAATAACTATACAAGGAAAGTATTTTTATGTCTTAAATGTCTGAGTCATTTTTCTTTTTTTAATCAAACCTCTTAAGCCTCGTAAATGTTCTCTTTTTATTTTATTTTACTATAAAAATATGTTTTTTGGGGCACGCAGCGCTGCTCGGACAAACAGCCATTTAACAACATCAACTTGGCGACTCAGATTTGTAATGAAAGTCTCTCTTGCGCTTTCTTTATATGCCTGTAATTAGTTACTTTAAAGAATTGAAATCAAATACGAAACGGTGTGCGCTGATGTTTGTATCTCCTCTTCTACTGCAGACCTTCCAGAACCCCGAGTATGTCGCAAGCCTCGTTCCCACCTACGTCATCCTGTTCCTAATGGGCGTCTGGGCGTTCTACTCCGCCGGCGGCTCACTCAGGAACCTCAAACTCTGCCTCACCTGCAAAGACAAGGACTTGCTGCTTGCCAACCACAGGCCTAGATAACGCAGCACACCTAGCAGTGTGCAGGACTCTTTATACAAAGATCACAGAGATCCCACACAAATACACACAAACACATTGGATGCAGTGAGGAAGGAGTGTTAACCTTGTTAAATATGCTGTTTGATTTAAGACTTTCATCATCTTGAGCATTAAAACATGTAAAAGGTTTTGTGGGAACAAAGATGGGAGATTGTTTTGATTCCAGTCCAGCCAGGAAAAGGTTTTTATTCAACAGTATAACATATCCATTTTGGCTAACTGTGTGCCCTTTTTGTGGTCTGTACTGTAAGAAAAAACAAACCCACAGAAGATACTTTAGATTGGGGGCTTAAAGCAGCAGCACTCTTTATACATGCTCTCAGATGCTTCAAATCTTTCCTAGTGTTTTATTATTTCTAAAGAAAATGTGTATATAATTATGCATTTTTGAATTCCCTAATGTGTAAATATTAAAATCTTTCTTCAAGGTGCGATATGCTGTCTGTGGTCTGAATATGAATCTGCCTTTGATTCTAAATGCATGGAGGAGAGGAGACACGATTGCTAATTGTTTGTCTTAACCCAGTAATCTTGACGTAATAGCCCCTTGAGCAAATAGAAAGTAGAGAATCTAAATCATGCAAAATTGTTTCTTTATGTTTGTCCTCGTGTTAAATCACAATTTGATCCACTCTGAGAGGTCAGACTGAGTGTAAAGTCAAACGAGAGGCAAACATGCTGAAGAGCAACGTATTTTAACAATGACAAAAGAATGGGCTTTGAAACTTCTGATACAAAGTATGCGGATTCATCTGTCTGGTCCCAGCTTCCTTACAGGTTGTACTTCCCCCCACTTCTCTTCTAAGTGCAAAAATGCACCAGTAATATGAGCAGCTGGATGTATTTGCAATGTGATCTTTGAATGTTCACTTCTTCTTTGGCTTCCTTGTGTGTTTTGGTTGTTTTTATGAGTGCAAGGATTTAGGATAAAGAATTATTTAAAAAGATTTTGTTTTTGTACCTGATTTTGTTTTCGATCATCTTTTGTATTTGTAGATTCAGTCTGCTCTTTCTCACAAGGATGGGAAGGACATTAGAGATGTAAATTGTATCCATGTTTGCATTCGGTGCATTACTTTTCTGCCTTGTGTTGGCACTTTGCTTCATGACAAAATGTGATTTGGCATGGTCTTATAGGTGGAGATGAGCCTGTTAGCTGGTCAGTTTGTTTGGTACACCAGGCTGAAACTGATACAACAATCCTGCAATAACTCTTACCTTCGTGATGTCATGCTGTTTAATCCTACTGTAATGTAAAGAGAAGTGTTTCTTTTGTGAGCTATATCAAAGAAATGGGGAAAGAAATTATTTGTTGTGTGCTTACTTTCAGTTTTCAGTTCATATTGTTAAACACATTCAGCTCTCCCTCTGCATTAAGTTAACTTTAAATTTTTTGTTTATTTTTAGAAGGTTAAATTTCCTTTTATCACCATTGTTGGATAGGTTTTAAATGTGTACAATACTTCGATGACTAAAGGAATAATAATAAAAAACTAGAAAGCGAAAATTTCTGAAGAAATTTTATGTGTGCCTATGCCGCTGCTATTCAGTGTAGTTTGCCATTCTTACGGCTGCTTAGGGCAAAACTCAGAAGAGCAGCCATTCTCCACCATGAACTATGGTAAAAACAAACACCGCTCACACTTCACAGATGACAGCTTACAGTTTTGTGTAAAGATGAAGTTGCTTTGTACAGCCCCGATTTGCAGACGCTGTGCACACAGGTTCATGAGCAGAAGTCCCCATTGTAGCACGGCAGACCCGACAATGTTTGCATGAACACGTTTTGAAGCATTACGTTATGGACCACTTTTCACACATGGTTGGTGTACCCACACAACCGGCTGTAGCTTTTCAACTTACACACACCCAAAAAACAGCCGAGAGAGCACAGACAACGCCCGAGAGGCGTGATTGCAGATGCCGCTCAGGTGGGTCCACCTCCCCTGCAGCGGCACTACAGACCACGCCCCGCCACACACATCAAACACGTAAAATAAATATTTATGCACTTTCGCATTCACTTTTTGTCTTTTGTTATTTTTACACAGTGTTCTGAATGATGAGCAATGGTCTACAGCCAATCTTGTGTATTATTATACAAACTTTGGTTGTGAAATTCAGATAACTATTTAATAAAAGCTAAATATTTTATATGAGAGTAAGAAAGAAAAGTATATCTTTGTGTCCACCTTTCTCTGTTAATGCCCTACCTGGCCCCCTGGCAAAAGCTTTGCTAGATCCGCCCCTGCACAGTTACCAGCTGTCAGCTACACAAAAAAAGGAGCTTGCTGTTTACAGGGAGTGCAGAATTATTAGGCAAATGAGTATTTTGTCCACATCATCCTCTTCATGCATGTTGTCTTACTCCAAGCTGTATAGGCTCGAAAGCCTACTACCAATTAAGCATATTAGGTGATGTGCATCTCTGTAATGAGAAGGGGTGTGGTCTAATGACATCAACACCCTATATCAGGTGTGCATAACTATTAGGCAACTTCCTTTCCTTTGGCAAAATGGGTCAAAAGAAGGACTTGACAGGCTCAGAAAAGTCAAAAATAGTGAGATATCTTGCAGAGGGATGCAGCAGTCTTAAAATTGCAAAGCTTCTGAAGCGTGATCATCGAACAATCAAGCGTTTCATTCAAAATAGTCAACAGGGTCGCAAGAAGCGTGTGGAAAAACCAAGGCGCAAAATAACTGCCCATGAACTGAGAAAAGTCAAGCGTGCAGCTGCCAAGATGCCACTTGCCACCAGTTTGGCCATATTTCAGAGCTGCAACATCACTGGAGTGCCCAAAAGCACAAGGTGTGCAATACTCAGAGACATGGCCAAGGTAAGAAAGGCTGAAAGACGACCACCACTGAACAAGACACACAAGCTGAAACGTCAAGACTGGGCCAAGAAATATCTCAAGACTGATTTTTCTAAGGTTTTATGGACTGATGAAATGAGAGTGAGTCTTGATGGGCCAGATGGATGGGCCCGTGGCTGGATTGGTAAAGGGCAGAGAGCTCCAGTCCCACTCAGACGCCAGCAAGGTGGAGGTGGAGTACTGGTTTGGGCTGGTATCATCAAAGATGAGCTTGTGGGGCCTTTTCGGGTTGAGGATGGAGTCAAGCTCAACTCCCAGTCCTACTGCCAGTTTCTGGAAGACACCTTCTTCAAGCAGTGGTACAGGAAGAAGTCTGCATCCTTCAAGAAAAACATGATTTTCATGCAGGACAATGCTCCATCACACGCGTCCAAGTACTCCACAGCGTGGCTGACAAGAAAGGGTATAAAAGAAGAAAAACTAATGACATGGCCTCCTTGTTCACCTGATCTGAACCCCATTGAGAACCTGTGGTCCATCATCAAATGTGAGATTTACAAGGAGGGAAAACAGTACACGTCTCTGAACAGTGTCTGGGAGGCTGTGGTTGCTGCTGCACGCAATGTTGATGGTGAACAGATCAAAACACTGACAGAATCCATGGATGGCAGGCTTTTGAGCGTCCTTGCAAAGAAAGGTGGCTATATTGGTCGCTGATTTGTTTTTGTTTTGTTTTTGAATGTCAGAAATGTATATTTGTGAATGTGGAGATGTTATATTGGTTTCACTGGTAAAAATAAATAATTGAAATGGGTATATATTTGTTTTTTGTTAAGTTGCCTAATAATTATGCACAGTAATAGTCACCTGCACACACAGATATCCCCCTAAAATAGCTAAAACTAAACACAAACTAAAAACTACTTCCGAAAACATTCAGCTTTGATATTAATGTGTTTTTTGGGTTCATTGAGAACATGGTTGTTGTTCAATAATAAAATTATTCCTCAAAAATACAACTTGCCTAATAATTCTGCACTCCCTGTATGAGAGTAAGAAAGAAAGGTATATCTTTGTGTCCACCTTTCTCTGTTAATGCCCTACCTGGCCCCCTGGCAAAAGCTTTGCTAGATCCGCCCCTGCACAGTTACCAGCTGTCAGCTACACAAAAAAAGGAGCTTGCTGTTTACAGGGAGTGCAGAATTATTAGGCAAATGAGTATTTTGTCCACATCATCCTCTTCATGCATGTTGTCTTACTCCAAGCTGTATAGGCTCGAAAGCCTACTACCAATTAAGCATATTAGGTGATGTGCATCTCTGTAATGAGAAGGGGTGTGGTCTAATGACATCAACACCCTATATCAGGTGTGCATAACTATTAGGCAACTTCCTTTCCTTTGGCAAAATGGGTCAAAAGAAGGACTTGACAGGCTCAGAAAAGTCAAAAATAGTGAGATATCTTGCAGAGGGATGCAGCAGTCTTAAAATTGCAAAGCTTCTGAAGCGTGATCATCGAACAATCAAGCGTTTCATTCAAAATAGTCAACAGGGTCGCAAGAAGCGTGTGGAAAAACCAAGGCGCAAAATAACTGCCCATGAACTGAGAAAAGTCAAGCGTGCAGCTGCCAAGATGCCACTTGCCACCAGTTTGGCCATATTTCAGAGCTGCAACATCACTGGAGTGCCCAAAAGCACAAGGTGTGCAATACTCAGAGACATGGCCAAGGTAAGAAAGGCTGAAAGACGACCACCACTGAACAAGACACACAAGCTGAAACGTCAAGACTGGGCCAAGAAATATCTCAAGACTGATTTTTCTAAGGTTTTATGGACTGATGAAATGAGAGTGAGTCTTGATGGGCCAGATGGATGGGCCCGTGGCTGGATTGGTAAAGGGCAGAGAGCTCCAGTCCCACTCAGACGCCAGCAAGGTGGAGGTGGAGTACTGGTTTGGGCTGGTATCATCAAAGATGAGCTTGTGGGGCCTTTTCGGGTTGAGGATGGAGTCAAGCTCAACTCCCAGTCCTACTGCCAGTTTCTGGAAGACACCTTCTTCAAGCAGTGGTACAGGAAGAAGTCTGCATCCTTCAAGAAAAACATGATTTTCATGCAGGACAATGCTCCATCACACGCGTCCAAGTACTCCACAGCGTGGCTGACAAGAAAGGGTATAAAAGAAGAAAAACTAATGACATGGCCTCCTTGTTCACCTGATCTGAACCCCATTGAGAACCTGTGGTCCATCATCAAATGTGAGATTTACAAGGAGGGAAAACAGTACACGTCTCTGAACAGTGTCTGGGAGGCTGTGGTTGCTGCTGCACGCAATGTTGATGGTGAACAGATCAAAACACTGACAGAATCCATGGATGGCAGGCTTTTGAGCGTCCTTGCAAAGAAAGGTGGCTATATTGGTCGCTGATTTGTTTTTGTTTTGTTTTTGAATGTCAGAAATGTATATTTGTGAATGTGGAGATGTTATATTGGTTTCACTGGTAAAAATAAATAATTGAAATGGGTATATATTTGTTTTTTGTTAAGTTGCCTAATAATTATGCACAGTAATAGTCACCTGCACACACAGATATCCCCCTAAAATAGCTAAAACTAAACACAAACTAAAAACTACTTCCGAAAACATTCAGCTTTGATATTAATGTGTTTTTTGGGTTCATTGAGAACATGGTTGTTGTTCAATAATAAAATTATTCCTCAAAAATACAACTTGCCTAATAATTCTGCACTCCCTGTATGAGAGTAAGAAAGAAAAGTATATCTTTGTGTCCACCTTTCTCTGTTAATGCCCTACCTGGCCCCCTGGCAAAAGCTTTGCTAGATCCGCCCCTGCACAGTTACCAGCTGTCAGCTAAATAAAAAAAGGAGCTTGGTGTTTATTTCTCTCAGAAACAGTTCATAACTTCCCTTCAACTCATTCATGTCACCTAAAAAAAAGGTAAACCTGTTTCTCCATCACCAGTTCAGCTCTGATGATTCAGTAAGGTCATCTCCTGGTTTCGACCAGCCGCTTCTACAGCTGTGGCTCCAGCAAACATCAGCTGATACTAGAAATTAAAATCAAATGAATTCTAACAACAGCTGATCAAGCTTAAACGTGCTGCTGTTGTTTAGCGCGATAAACAAACAAGAGAGAAAAGCCGATCATTGATCAGTTTCATGACTGAAGTTTGAACAGGCGAGAGAATGACAGGGGAGGCTGTCATAAAGTTCAACATCAGTAACTTAGCGCGCACACAGCTGTATAGAAACTCCATCGTGCTAGCTACCACGCAGTACGAGTTATTATAACTGATTGTAAAAAGTCAGCACAACGAAAATAAACTACACCTAAACTCGGTTTATATCTGACCCAAATAGAGTGCAGGTCATAACTTCTTACCTGAAATTCAGTTCACCTCACGCTCCGACCGGCAGCCGCCTGCTTCTCCTGCCTTCGGTTTCCCTGATCCACGATCTACCACCGGTCGATCGGCGGTCACCTCGCCGCCTCGTTCCCCGCATGTTCTTTCTGACACACACCGGTGGATAGCTGCCCTCGGTTGTAGCTCCGCGTCAGCGACTACCAAACAATTCAGTTATTTTTTCCACATCGACCAGCATCTGGACAATCCACCGCCTTTCACTGTTTGTACCGTTACTAAAAAAAAACCCTCATCGGCTCATAAAAACGAAAAATAAGTCCAGCTATGACCCTGAGTCAAAAAGACAGCCAGCTCGGGTTAGCTAGCTACCTGTCTAGCTCTTTGCAGGCACCGAAAACATCAGAGCTAATATGGGATGTCTTGGTAACACGAGCAGATATTTGAAGTTTACATCTGGCCAATCCACCACCTTTCACTGTTTATACCGTTACTAAAATGAATAAATAAATAAATCATCGGTCCATATAAACGAAAAATAAGTCCAGCTAAAACACATACTGTCGGCGAGCGACCGGGTGCTGACACGAGTTTCACCCGCCTCAATATAAGCCAAGCCTGGGTGCTTTTTCACGAAGGGTCGCTAGCGGTGCTAGCTAACTATGCTAGCGGCGCTAGCTAGCTAGCCGGCTATCAGCAACACATAAGAGAACTGCTGCTAAATAAACTACACCTAAACTCGGTTTATATCTGACCCAAATAGAGTGCAGGTCATAACTTCTTACCTGAAATTCAGTTCACCTCACGCTCCTGCCTTCGCTTTCCCTGATCCACGATTGACCTCCGCGTTAGCAAACACCGGTCGATCGGCGGTCGCGGCATGTCCTTTCTGTCATACACCGGTGGATAGCTGCCCACTGTTGTAGCTCCGCATTATAGCACCACCAAACAACTCAGTTATTTTTTCCACATCCAGCTGTAACTCCGATTCTGTGCGAGCATTTGCGAGAGACCGGGGAGGTGAAACGACAGAGAGAGTCCCCTCGCTATCCATTTGCAGCCAAGTGCGGCAGCTAGCTAGGTAGCCGGCTAGCTGTCAGGCAGGACCAACGTCGTCAGAGCACTGTCGCTAAATATGGGATGTCTTGATAAAACAAGCAGATATTTGAAGTTTACACACCTACATTCTCGCCTGAAAATATCTTAAAAGTTTATTTTGTGACCTAGAAACACGAATAAAAGACATATAAAACGAAGTGGTGGCCGCCATTGTTCACTCTGTAGAGGCGTGCTATGAATTGTGGGATATGGAGTTTTCAACACAAGGATAAATCTTTTCGGCTGTACTACTCCCGGTATACCACTAGAGAGAGCCAAGACACCACAAATGAAGTCTGTTTATTTGGCGCCAAAAGATGAATTGGCCTAAATTTGTACTAAAATATTAATATTTAAAAAACTATAAAAGTCATAAACACCAAAAGTCACAACATAATAGTCCAGCTCCAGCCGCACAAAATGAGGTAACATATATGAAGCTTGTCTCAAAACTGCGGGGCGTGATACGTGCCGAAATTTAGGCGGAAGATGGAGAATAATAATAACTAGAAAGCGAAAATTTCAGAAGAAATTTTATGTGTGCCTATGCCGCTGCTAATCACTGTAGTTTCCCATTCATACGGCTACAGAGAGCAAAACTCAGAAGAGCAGCCATTCTCCACCATGAACTATGGTAAAAACAAACACCACTCACGCTTCACAGATGACAGCTTACAGTTTTGTGTAAAGATGAAGTTACTTCGTACAGCGACGATTTGCAGACGCTGTGCACACAGGTTCATGAGCAGAAGTCCCATTGTACCACGGCAGACCTGACAATGTTTGCATGAACACGCTTTGAAGCATTACGTTATGGACCAATTTTCACACATGGTTGGTGTACCCACACAGCCGGCTGTGCATTCACTTTTTGTTTATTGTTATTTTTACACAGTGTTCTGAATGATGAACAATGGTCTACAGCCAATCTTGTGTATTATTATACAAACTTTGGTTGTAAGATTCAGATAACTATTTAATAAAAGCTAAATATTTTATACAGGGAGTGCAGAATTATTAGGCAAATGAGTATTTTGTCTACATCATCCTCTTCATGCATGTTGTCTTACTCCAAGCTGTATAGGCTCGAAAGCCTACTACCAATTAAGCATATTAGGTGATGTGTATCTCTGTAATGAGAAGGGGTGTGGTCTAATGACATCAACACCCTATATCAGGTGTGCATAATTATTAGGCAACTTCCTTTCCTTTGGCAAAATGGGTCAAAAGAAGGACTTGACAGGCTCAGAAAAGTAAAAAATAGTGAGATATCTTGCAGAGGGATGCAGCAGTCTTAAAATTGCAAAGCTTCTGAAGCGTGATCATCGAACAATCAAGCGTTTCATTCAAAATAGTCAACAGGGTCGCAAGAAGCGTGTGGAAAAACCAAGGCGCAAAATAACTGCCCATGAACTGAGAAAAGTCAAGCGTGCAGCTGCCAAGATGCCACTTGCCACCAGTTTGGCCATATTTCAGAGCTGCAACATCACTGGAGTGCCCAAAAGGACAAGGTGTGCAATACTCAGAGACATGGCCAAGGTAAGAAAGGCTGAAAGACGACCACCACTGAACAAGACACACAAGCTGAAACGTCAAGACTGGGCCAAGAAATATCTCAAGACTGAATTTTCTAAGGTTTTATGGACTGATGAAATGAGAGTGAGTCTTGATGGGCCAGATGGATGGGCCCGTGGCTGGATTGGTAAAAGGCAGAGAGCTCCAGTCCCACTCAGACGCCAGCAAGGTGGAGGTGGAGTACTGGTTTGGGCTGGTATCATCAAAGATGAGCTTGTGGGCCTTTTCGGGTTGAGGATGGAGTCAAGCTCAACTCCCAGTCCTACTGCCAGTTTCTGGAAGACACCTTCTTCAAGCACTGGTACAGGAAGAAGTCTGCATCCTTCAAGAAAAACATGATTTTCATGCAGGACAATGCTCCATCACACGCGTCCAAGTACTCCACAGCGTGGCTGGCAAGAAAGGGTATAAAAGAAGAAAAACTAATGACATGGCCTCCTTGTTCACCTGATCTGAACCCCATTGAGAACCTGTGGTCCATCATCAAATGTGAGATTTACAAGGAGGCAAAACAGTACACCTCTCTGAACAGTGTCTGGGAGGCTGTGGTTGCTGCTGCACGCAATGTTGATGGTGAACAGATCAAAACACTGACAGAATCCATGGATGGCAGGCTTTTGAGTGTCCTTGCAAAGAAAGGTGGCTATATTGGTCGCTGACTTGTTTTTGTTTTGTTTTTGAATGTCAGAAATGTATATTTGTGAATGTGGAGATGTTATATTGGTTTCACTGGTAATAAATAATTGAAATGGGTATATATTTGTTTTTTGTTAAGTTGCCTAATAATTATGCACAGTAATAGTCACCTGCACACACAGATATCCCCTAAAATAGCTAAAACTAAACACAAACTAAAAACTACTTCCAAAAACATTCAGCTTTGATATTAATGTGTTTTTGGGTTCATTGAGAACATGGTTGTTGTTCAATAATAAAATTATTCCTCAAAAATACAACTTGCCTAATAATTCTGCACTCCCTGTATGAGAGTAAGAAAGAAAGGTATATCTTTGTGTCCACCTTTCTCTGTTAACGCCCTACCTGGCCCCCTGGCAAAAGCTTTGCTAGATCCGCCCCTGCACAGTTGCCAGCTGTCAGCTAAATTAAAAAAGGAGCTTGGTGTTTATTTCTCTCAGAAACAGTTCATAACTTCCCTTCAACTCATTCATGTCACCTAAAAAAAAGGTAAACCTGTTTCTCCATCACCAGTTCAGCTCTGATGATTCAGTAAGGTCATCTCCTGGTTTCGACCAGTCGCTTCTACAGCTGTGGCTCCAGCAAACATCAGCTGATACTAGAAATTAAAAGCAAAAGAATTCTAACAACAGCTGCTCAAGCTTAAACGTGCTGCTGTTGTTTAGCGCGATAAATAAGAGCGAACAGCCGATCATTGATCAGTTTCATGATTGACGTTTCAACACGCGAGAGAATGACAGGGGAGGCTTCGTAATGACAGAATAAATCATAATGTTTTCTCTGAATGTGGGACGATTCCGTTTGTACGGCACGGCAACTCTATGAACTAACCCTAATGAATAAAATAAAGTCCAACATCAGTAACTTAGTGCGCACACAGCTGTATATAAACTCCCGTGGCATTACGATTGTAAAAGGTCAACGAAAATAAATTACACCTAAACTCGGTTTATATCTGACCCAAATAGAGAGCGACGGGTGCTGACACGAGTTTCACCCGCCTCAATATAAGCCAAGCCTGGGTGCTTTTTCACGAAGGGTTGCTAGCGGTGCGAGCTAACTATGCTAGCGGCGCTAGCTAGCTAGCCGGCTATCAGCAACACATAAAAGAACTGCTGCTAAATAAACTACAGCTAAACTCGGTTTATATCTGACCCAAATAGAGAGCGACCGGGTGCTGACACGAGTTTCACCCGCCTCAATATAAGCCAAGCCTGGGTGCTTTTTCACGAAGGGTTGCTAGCGGCGCTAGCTAACTATGCTAGCGGCGCTAGCTAGCTAGCCGGCTATCAGCAACACATAAGAGAACTGCTGCTAAATAACTACACCTAAACTCGGTTTATATCTGACCCAAATAGAGTGCAGGTCATAACTTCTTACCTGAAATTCAGTTCACCTCACGCTCCTGCCTTCGCTTTCCCTGATCCACGATTGACCTCTGCGTTAGCAAACACAGGTCGATCGGCGGTCGCGGCATGTCCTTTCTGTCATACACCGGTGGATAGCTGCCCACTGTTGTAGCTCCGCATTATAGCACCACCAAACAACTCAGTTATTTTTTCCACATCCAGCTGTAACTCCGATTCTGTGCGAGCATTTGCGAGAGACCGGGGAGGTGAAAGGAGAGAGAGAGTCCCCTCGCTGTGCATTTGCAGCCAAGTGCGGCAGCTAGCTAGGTAGCCGGCTAGCTGTCAGGCAGGACCTACGTAGTCAGAGCACTGTCGCTAAATATGGGATGTCTTGATAAAACAAGCAGATATTTGAAGTTTACACACCTACATTCTCGCCTGAAAATATCTTAAAAGCTTATTTTGTGACCTAGAAACACGAATAAAAGACATATAAACGAAGTGGTGGCCGCCATTGTTCACTCTGTAGAGGCGTGCTATGAATTGTGGGATATTGAGTTTTCCACCAAGCATTACCGTAACTTTTGAATGATTTGCGCAACCTTAAAAATTCCAATGGCTCCTGAAAGCAGCGACGCTGTGCGCACCGTTGAAATTGTCATCATTACGGTAATCCAATAAGGGTAGACAGGCTGTACCACTCCCGGCATACCACTAGAGAGAGCCAACACACCACAAATGAAGTCTGTTTATTTGGCGCCAAAAGATGAATTGGCCTAAATTTGCACTAAAATATTAATATTTAAAAAACTATAAAAGTTATAACACCAAAAGTCATGACATAATAGTCCAGCTCCAGCCGCACAAAATGATCTAACATATGTAACCCTAATGTCAAAACTGTTCGGCAGAGGAGCGCGGGAAAATTTCACTAAAATATTAATATTTAAAAAACTATAAAATTCATAAACACCAAAAGTCATAGCACACCATTCCAGATCCGGCCGCACAAAATGAGGTAACATATATGAAGCTTGTCTCAAAACTGCGGGGCGAGATTCGCTGCAAAATTTCAGGCGGAAACTGGAGAATAATAATAATAACTAGAAAGCGAAAATTTCTGAAGAAATTTTATGTGTGCCTATGCCGCTGCTAATCTGTGTAGTTTGCCATTCTTACGGCTGCTTAGGGCAAAACTCAGAAGAGCAGCCATTCTCCACCATGAACTATGGTAAAAACAAACACCGCTCACACTTCACAGATGACAGCTTACAGTTTTGTGTAAAGATGAAGTTGCTTTGTACAGCCCCGATTTGCAGACGCTGTGCACACAGGTTCATGAGCAGAAGTCCCCATTGTAGCACGGCAGACCCGACAATGTTTGCATGAACACGCTTTGAAGCATTACGTTATGGACCACTTTTCACACATGGTTGGTGTACCCACACAACCGGTTGTAGCTTTTCAACTTACACACACCCAAAAAACAGCCGAGAGAGCACAGACAACGCCCGAGAGGCGTGATTGCAGATGCCGCTCAGGTGGGTCCACCTCCCCTGCAGCGGCACTGCAGACCAAGCCCCGCCACACACATCAAACACGTAAAATAAATATTTATGCACTTTCGCATTCACTTTTTGTCTTTTGTTATTTTTACACAGTGTTCTGAATGATGAGCAATGGTCTACAGCCAATCTTGTGTATTATTATACAAACTTTGGTTGTAAGATTCAGATAACTATTTAATAAAGCTAAATATTTTATATGAGAGTAAGAAAGAAAAGTATATCTTTGTGTCCATCTTTGTTCCACCTTTCTCTGTTAATGGCCTACCTGGCCCCCTGCAAAGCTTTGCTAGATCCGGCCCTGCACAGTTACCAGCTGTCAGCTACACAAAAAAGGAGCTTCTGTTACAGGGAGTGCAGAATTATTAGGCAAATGAGTATTTGTCCACATCATCCTCTTCATGCATGTTGTCTTACTCCAAGCTGTATAGGCTCGAAAGCCTACTACCAATTAAGCATATTAGTGATGTGCATCTCTGTAATGAGAAGGGGTGTGGTCTAATGACATCAACACCCTATATCAGGTGTGCATAATTATTAGGCAACTTCCTTTCCTTTGGCAAATGGGTCAAAAGAAGGACTTGACAGGCTCAGAAAAGTCAAAAAATAGTGAGATATCTTGCAGAGGGATGCAGCAGTCTTAAAATTGCAAAGCTTCTGAAGCGTGATCATCGAACAATCGAGCGTTCATTCAAAATAGTCAACAGGGTCGCAAGAAGCGTGTGGAAAAACCAAGGCGCAAAATAACTGCCCATGAACTGAGAAAAGTCAGCGTGCAGCTGCCAAGATGCCACTTGCCACCAGTTTGGCCATATTCAGAGCTGCAACATCACTGGAGTGCCCAAAAGCACAAGGGTGCAATACTCAGAACATGGCCAAGGTAAGAAAGGCTGAAAGACGACCACCACTGAACAAGACACACAAGCTGAAACGTCAAGACTGGGCCAAGAAATATCTCAAGACTGATTTTCTAAGGTTTTATGGACTGATGAAATGAGAGTGAGTCTTGATGGGCCAGATGGATGGACCCGTGGCTGGATTGGTAAAGGGCAGAGAGCTCCAGTCCACTCAGACGCCAGCAAGTGAGGTGGAGTACTGGTTTGGGCTGGTATCATCAAAGATGAGCTTGTGGGCCTTTTCGGGTGAGGATGGAGTCAAGCTCAACTCCAGTCCTACTGCCAGTTTCTGGAAGACACCTTCTTCAAGCAGTGGTACAGGAAGAAGTCTGCATCCTTCAAGAAAAACATGATTTTCATGCAGACAATGCTCCATCACACGTCCAAGTACTCCACAGCGTGGCTGGAAGAAGAAGGTATAAAGAAGAAAAACTAATGACATGGCCTCCTTGTTCACCTGATCTGAACCCCATTGAGAACCTGTGGTCCATCATCAATGTGAGATTTACAAGGAGGGAAAACAGTACACCTCTGAACAGTGTCTGGGAGGCTGTGGTTGCTGCTGCACGCAATGTTGATGGTGA
>NW_020327653.1:0-47373 GCF_001858045.2 Oreochromis niloticus
CCGGTACCGGGAGCAAAAGGAGGAGATCACGTTTAATCGGTTATAACACAGGGTGAGAAATACAAGTCCAGACATGTGTAGTATGCACAGAAACCTCTGAATCGCAGCTAAAATCTCATATAAACCATTTCTACAACTACCAAACTCAACGAAAACAAGCCATGATTAAACGAGCAGTTATGTAAATGCGCACAAGTCCACTAAACAAACAAGGCGAACCAGAAATTCTCCAGACTTCATGTAACTGTCTAAAGATAGCTCTAGAAGGTAACCAGCCTATCACCAATTCCAAACACCAAGTTTCACCACACTCTGACCAAAATTCACTGAATGAGCCGCAAAAGACCACAAAAACACACAGCGGTTTCCTCCGTTACTTTCGCCGGTAGCCACGTGATTATCAGCAGTTACCACGCCTACCTAGCCACAGAGCCGTTTTCCGTCAACAACCTCCATTTTAGACCCACCTACCTACAGACAGTGACTGGACAGACGCCACATGCAGCAAATTTGGGCCCACGTGGATTTTGGCATTGCAACGTCTGATTGGTTGAAGTGACGTGAACGTGGCATTGTTACTTTGATTCTATTGGCTAAAACGATTAAAAAGAGGTGTCAATCATGCAAATTGACCAAGAGAAACCAAAGATACAGCCCCTCAGAGTTTAAAGGGCCAGAGGCCAATTAAGCACTCCATGGCAGAAAAGGCCCATTACCATGTAAATGTGTGGTTAATTCTTCAAAAATGTATTAAAAAAAAAAAAAGCATTTTTAGGCATGTTAATAAAATTAATTAATTTCTGCTCTTAAATACCTAAAAAATTCAACTGGCATGGTGTCCAATTGTGTGCCAAAATTGGACATTTTTGTACAACGTCTGGATATTCATATATTGACAGGGCCGTAATTTTTCACTGTTTCACTTTAAAAACATAAATCTTTGCACAGATGATGTTTATATGTTGGTTACTGAATTTCTGCAATGAAATGTGAACTGAGGCATATTTTTAAAAGGGTTATATGCTAAAAAAAAAAAAAATTAGGCGAGGATAAAATCTACTTACTTTTTCTGTGTTCCAGTCTCAGTAACTTTGACACAGTAATATCTGCTTCAATATTTACACCTCTGATGAAATTTCACAAGTGTTAGCTTTATTTTGATACCAAGATTGTAAGCACAGAGTTTGTAATTGCAGAGAAATAATCAATTAAATTTGGGCATTGCATTTTCGAGCAGAAAGCTCAGAAACCCCTTTGGGGCTTAAAAGGTTAAGGTGATACTGTGCAAAGGAGGTAACACCTCAAATCTGATGAAACACCTGGCGACGCATAGCGTTTTTTTAAAAGCCGAGAAATGCACCGTATTTGATAGCTTGCTGCAAGACCTCACACCGAGCACATCTACTGCGGGTGTAGTAAATCTCCATTAGCGAGTTAGCGCGGATCGTCCTGTGCGTGGGGCTGGACGGTTCTTATCATTTTGCAGAAAAAAAGAGACTGCTAAAAATAAAAACATAAGAGGTTTTTGGACAAAGTTTGTGTTCTCCATTCTTTAAGCACCGGTTCGAGCACGGTTTAAGCACCGGCACTGTTTCAAAAGTACCGATTTGGCACCGGTATCGGATAAAACCTAAACGATACCCATCCCTAATTGGGACAGGACGACTTTGAGAGTTAAAATGAAAATACATAAACAAGAAGATTAAAAAAAAATATGAGAAGCAGCAGTGAGTGGTTTGGCTGAAAATTAACAAGTGAACAGAGGACTGTGCAGACACTGAAGAAGGTGTTCTGGGACTACAGAGATCACTGTTGAATCAGCTTGAAGCACTGTGGGTTAAATCAGGATAACGGGGAAGGACCTTTGACAAACCCTGGTCATAGGTCTGTAAAGCTTCTTCACTCTTTAAAACTATCTAAGTACATCTAACATCACTTCTGAGCACCAGAAGGAAAAAAAAAATACTGTACTGTATTTTTTTACGAAGGATTTTCATGGTATCCTTACAGGTGCACACTCCTCACTTTAGAGGGACTTAGCAGGAGCAGTGAGTCCTGCTTATGAAAAACGTGAACTTGAACTGGACATTAGATGAAGTGATTGTGTGTACATGTGTAAATGTGATCCACCTGGTGTTTGTTGCTGCACCCAGTTGTTGACATCAATCCTGACTTCTTCAGACCTGGTCTTGAAGTCCACAGACTCCAGCTCTGCGCTGTAATGTTCTTGCTTTGTATTAAGAATTCCTGAAACCACAGACGACACATTATAAATTGACTCCAGCAAAGTCTCTGACATCACTGATTCTGATTACTTCAGGCTGACATATTAAGAAAACACAGTTATATCCACATGAACACATATGCTGAATCACACATGCTTCATATCATAAATACACTTACAGATTCTGATCAGTCATTCTGAGCAGCCAGAGGAGTACATGGAGAGTTTCTACTGACCTGCTGCTCTCATCATCCTTCTCTACAGAACTCACAGCATTTCTCTCCCTGCCTCTCATTGACTCCAAAACACACGAGAGTATGAAGAATCACACTCTACATAAGAAGAAGAAACAGACCTGAGTAAAGGGGCAGGACTTCTCTCTGTACAGTCTGTTAGCAACACTGAAGGTAAATGGAGCATCTGTCCTGTTGAGTACAGTGAGAAGTTGGGCAAAGCTGCTGTGAACATCACCCAACAATCCTCGGTTTGCAAGCACTGTGGACAAAACACATAAGTGGTTTCAAAGAAGGACACAGAAGAAATACTGGACTGGATCTAACAACAAAGAAAGAAAATCAAACTAAATTTTGATCTGTGGTAACTGAGCTTCCTACAGATGAACAGACAAAGACTGTAACCACACAATGGAGCTGTTATTATTTTGTGTATTTCTCAAAGTTAGTAGGAAGACTGTTTGTGCAGCATTGATCCCGTTGGAAAGATTTTACCTTTCTGTCAATAAATCTCAGAAAACTGGTTTGGTTTCAGTCTCAGTTTATTTTTCCACATTACTCTGGAGTTACTTTGCTCATTTATGTTGTCATGTTGACTTGAGTTTAGTTCATTTGACCTCTTTTAAGGGTCCAATATCATCACTTTTGTATGACTTACTGTGCCCTCATGTCTAACCAGCTCAGTCGCTCACATTAGGTTTCAGACTATAATAATATCACACTGATACACTGGAGACAAGTCAGGGTCATTTATACAGTTATAATGGTCACAGTGGTTTCCAGCAGCTGCTCAGATTAACACCAGAGCATCCTGCATGTGTTAAATGAGTACCACTACAATAACTATTCTGCACTATAATTTTAATGTTTGTGTGTGAGCGTGTGTACTGTACCTCTGACATCTGTGTGGCTGTGTTGCCTCTGGCCCCCAGCATCACCATAGCCAGGGCTGAAGAGATGCTGAACGGGGAGAAAAAGATGTTTCCCGTCTTGTTGTTGTTGCTCAGCTGTTTGAGCAAAGCCAGAGAGAAAGCACTGTTGGCCTCTGACAGAGAGATTGCAGATCCCATTGTTTCTGGTACAAAGAAGGGGGGCAGTGAATTGTTTAATGCACCAAGCAAGATTAATTAAATCTAACTGAGGTTCGCTTTACCTGAAAACTACAAAAACTATGGTGGCTGTTATTCAGGGCTTTTGTTTAAAATGATATCCTTCGTGGTGTGCATGCAGATTTAGTCACAAAGCTCCCAATGAGTTATAAACAGATGCAAGGGTTAGCATTAATCTTTGAGCACATATGGGGGAAAAAAAACTACAATATGAATACAGTTATACACACAAGATATAAACACTGCTTACGGGTAATTTATGAGTAACCACGTAAACATGATTTGTAAAAACTGAATAAAGTTACATGACTTACTGACACTCACTTCAGACGGTCAGGATTCTTTCTGGCTTCTGCTTGAAGCGTTTTTGGTTTGTTTGGGTTTCGCGTTGACCATAACCTCCCCAACGGGAATGAACTCATCAGCTACTGACCAATCAGTTAACTGGAAAACAGCGTCAAAATATCCTCGGATCTTTCTATCGGAGAAGAGGCTAAACTTGTAGCGTCTAAAGTCTTCACGTTTCCCAAATGATTAGTAGAAAATCTAAATTCTGAAAGGCTGATGCCAGATGCTTTATTGAAGCAGAGTGACATACAACCAAAAGCGAGGGTGGCGAGAAACAGAACTAAGAACGACTCCAGACTGGGAAAACTGAAACCTGAATCCGCAGGAAGACATGGAGGGAGTGACGCAGGGAGGTAACACAGACGGATCAATAACGCACACAAGAGGACACATGCTATAATACACACAGAAGGAAACGAGGAAACAGCACACAGGAGGGAGATACAGCTGAACCTAATGGATCCGAGGAGACGGGGAGGACACAAGCTGAATACACTGACATCAGACACAGACCTTCAAAGTAAAACAGGAAATACACAGACTGGACTCAGAGACACGGTACAGACAGAGAACAGAGGGAGCACAGAACTAAAACCCTAAGAACTAAAAAAGTCTAAACCCAAATATATACACAGAATAAACGGGAACATAAGATCATAACAATACACACAAAACGCTGGGTCAAATGACCCAGGACCATGGCACTTCTTTGGGAAGCATGTTAATTGTATAGTCAATTATTTATTTACCCAGGTGTAAATTATATCTGTGAGGATGTCATAGGCATTGTGTAAATCTGGAAGTAATATTATTTGTGAATGTACCATTTATCCTCCTCTTCATGTTCAACAGGTCAGAGTGGTTTGTATTGAAGCATGCTGCTACAAGCCCAAAAGAGCATTAAGGGCAATGCCAGTTGCTGGCACATTTTGTACTCACTAAAAACTGACCTGCAGACTTTTCATGTTTTTTTTGTTGTTGTTTGTTTGTTTGTTTTACAGTCACACGGGCAAAAATAAATAAATAAATAAATGAATATAATAATATAAATAAATACTTTACATTGGTCAGTGTGCCATATCTCATCTTTGTGTTTTTACGAATGAGAAATTTTAAAGCTGGAAAGCCATCTGTTGTCACGGCCCCTGTGTCTGCCGGCCGGCTCGATAAGGCTACAGGTATTTGTTATTGTTTTCTTATCCCTCGCTCTCTCTGTCCTGTCTCCTTCTCGCCTGTGCGGAGCTCACTGTGGGCTTCCGCTTTTGGCCGACACACCTGCAAGCAGTTAAACACCTGCGGTGCCTCTCCAGTCACTAGGGCAGTGGCTACGCGCTTCTCGTCGCTTGAACGTTGAACTACTGAAGTTGGTGCAGCCTGAGTCAAACCTACTCTCGTGTTCCCGTGTGATACTTCTGGTCCTGACTTCTCTTTGCTTTATATATAGATTCCCTGCTCCCGTCCTTGATTCTCCTCCCTGATTTCCCCAGCATCAGAAGTCGTGTACGGCAGCGCAAACAGTGTTACCAACTCCTCAGTAAGGAAAATCGCTATTGGCTGTCCCAGAAGTCGCTATAAGACGCCAAATGACGTCATCGCCTAATTTGCATAATTGACCATGCTTTGTGATTTTGACCAACGCTGTAGGAGAGAGAAAGAACATCGTGGACGACACATACAGTGAGTAAAGAACAGCCTAAACACCTTTAGAAAATATTTAGAACTACAAATTAAATTTCTGTTTGCATTTCTTTTTTTTAATGTCACAATTCTCCTCCTTTGGCACGTGTGTGTATGTGTTTTTAAGTAGTTTAAAACCTTGTGATCCACAAAAGTAACAGTAAAAGAAGAACATTTTAACCATAACACCTTTAACAAACTACATTAACAATCTAAAACAGGGGTCGGCAACCTTTCTGATGATGAGTGCCATCTAAAATTTCCATATGTGCCATATGATTGCATTAGCAATACATTTAAAACATTCTATATTAACAGTTACACAATATATAGAACAACTTTATAGAATTATATTTGTTTGCAGATGTTGGCAGCTATCAGCAAATAGTTATCAGCTATTTTGAAACAAAAAAAAGACACTTTTATCCATAACAAGAACTCCATAGCAAATTAACTGTACGACAGAAAATGCGAATGCTATTTATGGTCTCCTCACAACAATGATAAGAAAAATAAACTAGGCCAATATGGCATGTTTGTTGATACAGCAATACACATGTTGTTAATGTGATCTCTGGTTTCCCACTCAGAGACACAGGTCTCCGAGTGTCCAGCATTCAGACGGCTCCCTGAGGACACTCTTTGTGTGAGAGAAAATCCGCTCACACAGATATGTAGAGCCAAATACTGTCAATAAGGCCTCTGCAATGTTCTATTCAATTCAATTCAATTTTATTTATATAGCGCCAAATCACAACAAAAGTCGCCTCAAGGTGCTTTATATTGTACAGTAGATAGCACAATAATAAATACAGAGAAAAACCCAACAATCATATGACCCCCTATGAGCAAGCACTTTGGCGACAGTGGGGAAGGAAAAACTCCCTTTTAACAGGAAGAAACCTCCGGTTCTGAAGACAGTTAAACAGTTAAACACATTCATGTTACAAGATGGCGCCGTCTCCTCCGCTGTTGTTTGTTGTTTGTCGTCCTTCTCTCTATGTGCTGCCCTGATGTCTCCACATTACTTGCCTATGATCACCAAACTCTTTTGAATCTCCGGCCTTTGGACTACCAGACACAAGATTTTAAATGGAGATCTGAGAATCCTCCTCCGCTTTCGAAGGACTTTCCTGATTACCTCCGCCACTTACCATCTACCTTCTCTCAAAGGAAACGTTTACGGAGACGGGGTAAACGTGGCGGCATCCGTGTTCATATCAAGGCCTTTTTAAAGTCCTATGTTGCGACAAATGATCGCTATTCTATAAGCATCTTGTCATCTATTCCTGCCCTCCGAGACCATGCTAACTTCAGACTGTTCTGTCATCGCTGGATTCGCCTGTTGGATCTGATGGTTACCTGGACCTCCCAGCTGATCTTCCACCCGCTCGGTGCTGGGTGCGGTCCTCCAGAGGAGGTGCGAATCTCGGCAACCTTCGCCTGCTGCGGCGTTCTCCTACCAGTAACAGTGTGACCACTCTCCGTATGGCCTTGCTAAATACAAGGTCACTGGCGAATAAGACTTTTATTTTAAAGATCTTATTCTATCGTCGGGACTGGATTTCTAATTCCTGACGGAAACTTGGCTTCGCACCGGCGAACTTTTTCCCTTCTTGGAGCTGCTCCCACCTGACTACGCTTTTGTTAGCTCACCTCAGACCACTGGAAGAGGTGGAGGAATAGCTTCAGTTTTTAAAAAAAACTTCGATGTCGGCAGCTGCCACCTGTTCTGTACCCCAGTTTCGAGGTGCAGTTATTGGAAGTGAACTGCGTCCCCTGCATCCTCTGCGCTGTGGTGTATCGCCCCCCGAAACCTATCAAGGATTTTCTTCCAGATTTTGCTGATCTACTGGGGAGAATTGTGCTATGTTATGACCGTATACTAATTGTTGGTGACTTCAACATTCATGTTTGCTGTGAGGACAGTTGCTAGCTAAGGATTTCCTCGCTCTTATTAGCACCCTCAATCTCACCCAGTGGGTAAGTGAACCAACTCACACTAAAGGTCATATACTTGATTTGGTACTATCTTATGGTCTGGATATTTGCATCACGGACATAAAGGACTCTGGGATTTCTGATCACTTCCTGGTTTTGTTTAATACTGTAGCGAGCGATGTGGATTTGTACAGTGATGGTCCTGTGCGGCAAACGCGCACGATTAACTCCCAGTCAATCGCCCACTTCATTGATGCTTTCTTTGACTCTCCCTCTCTGATGCTAACTGTAATGGGGTTTTATCAGCGGATGAGCTTGATAACCTGTTTTATACTACATGCGCTGACATTCTTAACTCTCTGGCACCTCTGAGGATTAAACATGCCAAATCCTCACAACCCTGGCTAAATGATACTACTCGCGCCCTTAGGCGTGAATGTCATCGTGCTGAAAGAAAATGGAGGAAAGACAAACTGCACGTCTCTCTGGACATCCTCCATAATTGTTTATCTAAGTATCAAAAGTCTGTTAAAGCTGCCAAATCTGCCCTTTTGTCTAGCATTATTATGACTAATAGCCACAACCCCCGAGCCCTTTTTAATACTTTTAACTCTGTGATAAACCCTTGCACTACCACTTATAGGGATGCTTCCCCTGCTCTTTGTGATAAATTCTTAAAGTATTTTTCTGAAAAAATCTCAGCTTTAAGGGCTTCTCATCCATCTCATTCATCATCAGTTTTAGACCCAGTTCCAGCCTCTGAATGCTTGACTGTCTTTCAACAGTTTGAGCCAGTATCCTATTCTGCTTTAAAAGATATAATTGATCATCTCAAAATCTCTGGTTCCCCGCATGATATTCTTCCTTCTCGTTTCTTTAAGGAAGCTTTACATGTTATTGGTCCTTGTATCTTATCTCTGCTGAATGCATCATTGTCATCAATGATGACATCAGCTTTTGACACGGTTAACCACAACATTCTTCTATCAAGATTGGAACATGTTGTTGGTCTCAAAGGTACGGTTTTAACTTGGTTTAAATCCTACCTCTCAGAGAGGTCGTTCTCTGTTGCTATGGGGCAACACTCCTCGGCTTCTGCCCCTATTTATTGTGGTGTGCCTCAAGGGTCCGTGCTCGGTCCTGCTCTTTTCTCTTTGTACATGTTGCCGTTGGGATTAATTTTTAGAAAATACATCATCTCCTTTCACTGTTATGCTGATGATATCCAGATTTATTCACCTTTCATAGTCTTTGGTAGTCACACTCCGCTAGACCAGTTAACTGATGCCCTAGGCCCTCTCGCTAGCCATCTCTCGCTCACTGTAAGAAACCTTGGAGTGTTCCTGGATGGCTCTTTTAAACTTGAGAAACAGGTCTCCACTGTGGTAAAAAACAGCTTTTGCCAGTTGCGTCAGATATCTAAAGCAAAGCCATTCCTTCCTTTAAAGCAGCGGTTCTCAACCCCTGGGCCTCGGACCGGTACCGGTCCATGAGTCGTTTGGTACCGGGCCGCGAGAGCTGAGGCTCAGGTGCGAAATGTATGTTTTTCAGGGTTTTTTATCGGTTTTCAGCGTTATTTTGTTATCGTTTTATCGTTAACTCGGTTTTCCTGGGTCTTTTCACGTGTGTTATGAATAAATCTTCTTTTTTTTCGGTACCGGTACTAGTTTTATTTTGTTGTATTTATCCGCGACACCTTAAAGGCCGGTCCGTGAAAATATTGTCGGGCATAAACCGGTCCGTGGCGCAAAAAAGGTTGGGGACCGCTGCTTTAAAGGACCTTGAAAAGCTTATCCACGCATTTATCACATCCAGATTGGACTACTGTAACTCCCTCTACTCGGGCCTCCAACACTCTTCTCTTTACCGGCTTCAGTTAATTCAAAATGCAGCTGCGCGTCTTTTAACAGGTACGAGAATCTATGAACGCATAACTCCAATTTTAGCCAAGTTACATTGGCTCCCTGTTAAATATCGCATAGATTTTAAAATTCTTTTGTTCGCTTTTAAAATTCTGAATAATTTAGCGCCCAGCTATCTTTCTGATCTACTCCACTTATACAATCCCAACAGAGCACTTAGATCGTCCAATCACAGGCTCCTAGCACAACCTAGGTCTCGAATGAAGTCGAGAGGTGACCGGGCCTTTGCAACTGTGGCACCCAGACTCTGGAATAACCTCCCTGTTCATATTCGTACTGCCGAGTCTATCCAGTCTTTTAAATCACGTCTTAAAACTTATCTTTTACTTTGGCTTTTGATTCTAACTAGTTGGCTGTTCTAGCTTGTTGTGTTGTTACCTATTGTTTGTTGTCCTGTTTTATTGTTTGTTTTAATTGTCTCATGCTTTTACTGACTGTGAAGCACTATGGTCAACACTGTTGTTTTAATATGTGCTATATAAATAAATGTTGATTTTGATTTGATTTGTCAGGTAGTGATGTCCAGCAGGTGAAAATGCAAGCTCCATGAACACGCACAGCTATGGATTCCAGCTGCGTTCGTAGTTCTGCAAACTTTGACCCACAGAGTCGAGGTTTTCAGTTCAATCAGCTGCATTTTGATGTCTTCTGTGTCTAGCCAGTTAATGCAAGACAAATCCAACTGCTCATTAAAGCTTTCTGGTTTGATCAGAAAAGACAACATTGTTCCATACACCTGAAAGTCCCGAAAACGCGTTGTGAATTCTGTCTCGAGTCTACAGATGTATCCGTGTATTTCCGCGGTGCTGATGCTGCGCTGAGCGGACAGCTTCCATAAGGCATTTGAAGTGTTGGAGTGTGGAAATTTCAACATCGCTTGAAAAAACTGCCAGCTAGCAACGTCCCTCTCACCGGTAGGCAAAGTGATTCTTAGCCAATTATAGTTGAATCTGGTAGTTGGGGTTGTTGTTTTTAGTACAACTAATGTGTCTATGCGAGCTAATTTGCGATGTGCACCGCTGGCCCGGCCATTTGTTTTTTAATGCACCTTCTCAGATTAATTCACTGCGTGTCATGCCCAGTGCTGGACTGGGACAAAAAATGGGCCCGGGCATTTTGACTAGAGACCGGCCCACCAGGTATTATAGGAAAAGCCATAAAGCCTTTGAATGAAAACAAACGCTGTTGTGACAGTGATGTACACTGTCTTGTTGGTATATGTATGATTTCTATACATTTTACATCAGATAAAAACTTTGGTTGTAAGATTCAGATAATTATTTATTAAAAGCTAGACATTTTAAATGAGAATAAGAAAGAAAAGTATTTCTTTGTGCCCCCCTTTCCCTGTCAATGCCCTTCCTGGCCCCCTGGCAAAACTTTGCTAGACCCGCCCCTGCACAGTTACCAGCTGTCAGCTACATAGAAAAGCATCCTGGTGTTATTTGTCTCTCAGAAACAGTTCGTAACTTCCCTTCAACTCATTCATGTCACCTAAAAGGTAAACCTGTTTCTCCATCACCTGTTCAGCTCTGATGATTCAGTAAGGACATCTCCTGGTTTCATCTTCATGTTTCCCTCTCACCAGATAACCAAACTGATATCATGACCAGCAGCTTTACAGCTGTGGCTCCAGCAAACATCAGCTGATACTAGAAATTAAATATTAAATAAATTCTAACAACAGCTGATCAAGCTTAAACGTGCTGCTGTTGTTTAGCGCGACATCCACTGGTTTCCTCTTTCTGGCGCAAAGTGAGCGATAAACAAGAGAGATTGGACTTGCGTCAGAAAAGCCGATCAGCTGATCATTGATCAGTTTCATGATTGAAGTAGCAACAGGAGAGGGGGGGGAATGAGAGAAGAAGAGGCATCTGACAGCATAAAGATGCAGAATAACTCCAGCTTTGTGTCTTTTTTCCATTCTAGCTGAAGTACGGGACAAACTGTTCCTTTTCACCTCATACGAAATGAGTAATATTTTCTCTGAATACGGGACGATTCCGTTTTTTACGGGACGGTTGGCAACTCTACTAACTAACCTTATGAATAAAATAAAGTTCACTATCAGTAACATCACAGCACCCACCCAGCTGTATAGAAACTCCGTCATGCTAGCTAGTACGCAATACGAGTTATTGTAACTGACTGTAAAAAGTCAGCACAACGAAAATAAATTACACCTAAACTTGGTTTATATCTGACCCAGATAGACTGCAGGTCATAACTTCTTTCCTAAAGTTCAGTTCACCTGACACTCGGACCGGCGGCCGCCTCGGGTCTCTCCTCCTCCTGCCTCCCCTTTCCCTCATCCACCCGCTGGCCTCTGTGGAAGGTCTGCCATAGCCACCACCAAACAACTGAGTTATTTTACACATCTGCCAGAATCTGGCCAATCCACCACCTTTCATTGTTTATACCGTTACAAAAAAACAAAAAACAAACAAAACAAACAAACAAAAATCATCGGCCCATAAAAACGAAAAATCACCATCGGGCATACCGGGCAAATGGTATGCCCGATGGCCAGTCTAGCTGTGGTCGTGCCATCAGTTAACCCAGACCTTCCCAAAGTGTGGGGCGCAGAGCCATTGCAGGGGGGGCGTGGTATGAAAAGGGGAAAAAAAACCCAAAACACTTGGACACTGCTAGCACGGGGCTCCCACACAAACGCAAAGCAGGAGATGAAGCATCGCTGAATATGTTTCCAAACCAACTTCATTCTAAGCCAGAGACTAGAAAATATGGTGAAGCATATCTTCCCTTTGGTTTCACCTGCACAAGTGCTAAGGTAGGTCTCCCCTGCAGAATTGGTTTTCCCTGCGTCGGGAGCACGCGCTGGGCTCTCCAACTCACGGACAAACAGTATCCCACATTCTTGATTTTTAGTTCACAAACACTTCTTGTAATAACTACTCCTGACATTTTGGACATGTTAGCTCTTTGTGCAGTAAAGTTACAGTGGGATACAAATAATATCAGGCTGATCCTGCCACGATTTGTTCCCCTGGTTTAAATCACGGAACAACATTGTCCCACAGTTGTTTATGTTTTTAAACCCATTTTGCACAGAGAGGCATTTTTTTGAAAAAATGTATTGACAGCAATGTTGAATATTATTACACAGGAAAAAAAACTACACGTAAAATAATCACACCGTGACGCCTCTGCCTTTCTAAATGGAGGGACAGTAACTGCGTGTGTATATGTAAGCGTGTAAAACCTGAAGATAGTCAGATTAACAGTATTTTGTCTCTATCTGCCATTCTGCAATTCATCTCATGTAAACATTAACGTGGCGCACAACGTGACGTGTAAAAACGCACATACCTTTGACGTTGAGTGACGAACTCTGTATTCCTCGTCCACACGTAAACGCAAAAAGGAGTTTTAAAAAATCTCCGTTTTCGGTGATTCGAAACGCCGTTTACATGTGGACCAAACAGCTGCGTTTTCAAAAATACCCGTCTAGGTGCGGACGTAGCATAAAAGAGTTAGTTGTTTATTTTATTACTACCTGTAATTTATTGCAGTTTACTTGTATTTTCTTAATTTTTTACTAAATGTTTCAGGTGTGAAATAAACCGCAATGGAGCAAAATATGGGTGTATGTGGTTGGAGGATGTGTTTGTGCATGTGCGTGCACGCATGCCCAGAGTTGCCGACCCCTGATCTAAAAGGACCAAAAAGTGACAATAGAAAAAACTGTGGCAATGACATTTTGACATTTTTTTTAATCCTCAGACGTAAGGTGCAAATCAGCTGCTTTCGACTCAAAAAGGTAACCAAGGTATGGTTTGGAACTGATGTATCTGAGTACATCAACATTTGCCAGTGGATTCGGCACTCTGCTGCTCACAGACTTGATCAGGCTAACCAAGCTGTAAAGTAGTTTAAGAGGATCTACCTGTTCTCCCTCAAAAGCCTTCATGGTAGTCTGTGGCTGTGTTCAAATTCTAGCCTGCGTTGAAGTGTATTGTAAAATGGAGCCAGAAATGTCGCTCCGTTTTCTTTTGGGTTTTTTTGTACATTTTTAATTCTGGAGGAGCTAGAAGTGTCCCAGTCCTGGACCGTTTTTTTTAAACCATGAGGATCCCAGGCCTGATTTTTGTTGACGTATTATAAATGTTCTTGTTTTATTATCATTGTTATTTACTTTATTCTCATTAAATAAATATCCATTTAAAATTGTTCAAAGTTGGCATTATGTTCATACATGTTACAAATACCTGCAAATAAAATGAGTTCAGTGACAATTACTGTTTGTTTTAATAACATAAAACCTTTAAACTAATACAACACACATAACAACGTAACAAATATATTCAAATAAATATTGAATTTCCTAATGCATAACTCATTTTGGAACTGATCTTTCAAGAATTGAAAACAGTCTGTCCATCTTCTCCCTGCTCTCCTGCACTCTCCTCTCCTCAGCCTCTCTTTGCTGCCTCATGTCCTCTCTGATGAGGTCAAGCAGCTCATCTTCCCTGACTCTTTTCCTCTTTCTCCCTGTTGTGGATGGCTCACTCTCTTCCTCATTGCTTTTGTTTTGGTCATCCACTGCTGCGCTTGGCCCTGTCGTGTCCTCAGGTAGGGAGGAAATTAGGACAGGAGGCCTAATGGAAGGCCTCTGTCCTATCACCTCATCCATGAGGGCAAACCAGGGCCAAGTAGCAGCAGTGGGGCCTGCATCACCGGAAGCCTCCACCTGGTGGGAGGAGCTCTCAAACACCTAGACCCAGCTTCAGGAGAGGGAGTCAGTGGGGACACTGACTCCCTCTCCTGACCCTGGATACTTGCAATCCTAAAGACAGAGAAAATCAAAAATGACAGTAGACAAATAAAAACAACACAACTCTTAGTAATTGTACCTTTATTAACTTGTGTTCTTAAGAATTATCTTGTTGATAACACACCTGCATACTTGGGATAACTTAAAAAGAAAAGAAAATTTCTTTCTGGCCTGCAAGGGGGTGATTTTTTTCCCCTGCAGGCCCATCTTCTCCAGAATTGTCCTGATCACACACAAAATAAGGGAAGAGAGAAAACCATGGCAACTATGTTAATCCCTAAATCCAGAGGTTTTTACGGCAGAACACAAGAGGAATACCGTCTGGACATCACACGTTCTGTACAGCATGAGGGTTAATAAAACTGTACTCATATGAATATGATGTGTAAATTGATTTAGTATTGTACCTCCATGCCACAGTGGCCGAATTCTTCACCCCAGTGAAGAGGTGATCGTTTTCTCTTCTCATTTTAATAAATTGAGCCATTTGGTCTTTGTTCCCTAAAACATATCACCAAAAGGTTAAAAAAGTCAAAATTAGCTGTATGCAAGCGGCAATACATGGAAAAAACCATGGGACCCACCATACAAGCTAGATTCCGAGCAACTTTTACGAATCTTATCTTAATTAAAAAATAACCATAAGCAAATGCCCAAAGCCTAACAACACAACCGCTACAAAAGTGTAACTTTTGTACCACCAGATTTTCATATACTTACATTTAAAAGTATATTCCTCTCCTGCATTAACTCCCGCTTCGTCTGTGATTGTTATGAGAAAAATTCTCCTGTATGACCGGCTATGAATTCTGGGATAGTTTGGGCCATGAAGGATACACTAGACCCATCCTTCAAATCTGGGGAAAAGGAGGACGCATTTGTTGCCGCATTTGGAGGACTCTTCGAATTTGGACAGCCTTTGTTCCGTTGCTGTGATGTAATTGCCTACAAATGCAGCCATTGAAGCATGCTACCCCTCAATTTGGACACAGCCAGAGTGTTTGTTCTCTTTTGCTTGCCACTGGTCCGTTTGCGTATACCTGCATATCATTCTGCATGTCATTCAGTATTTCAGGTTTGTTTGTTAGATTTTCCCAGTTCAGTTTTTTAGGTCTTGGTCCCCGCTATCTGTTCTTCTGTTAATTTTGTCACCACTTGTAAATAAAGTTCACTCGCAGTAAATCAGTGCCTGCACTTGGGTCCATCACTCACCACTTCACACGTCTGCTGCCTCAGCCTTGACAGAAGTTGTATTGTGTAATTGATTTCCAAATACTCCAAGAACAAGTTCTTTTGTTTTTATTGCAAATTTACTTGTATTATATCATTTTACTAATCATCAAAAAGACAAATCTTTGTCAGGCTTCACAATTAAAAACAAAAAAAACATCTTTCCCTATATATTCTTTTAGTCTACACTTTAAAAAATTAACATACAATATATGTACAGCTCAATTTAGACTAAAATCACTTCTATTGATGGGATTTTCTTTTTGAAATTCATCACATCACATCGGACAGGAAAATGTATTAGTCCCTGTCACTGGCATTTCAAGAAGGAAACATACACATATTTGAATTGTACCTGAAACACTGTTGTACATTTCTACACACAACAAAATTGATAAGCTGCTTCAAAGATCTCCAAAGTAAAATAAAGCATTTTATTCCAAAGCTCCTGAGCAGAAAGGGAGAAAAAACCATTTAGCTTCTACTTCAGTTTCTACTTTAACTTTCACTTTTCTATGACAGTCATGTTTATATCCATTATAATGCATTTATTTGATTTTAGAAACATCTTTTTAAATGTTCGAGTCTTCAGTGCAAACCACAGGATAAATATGCAGTTCCACCTCTACACTACCTCCAAACTAGCAAGCTAACAAACTGTGTCCAACACAAAAGTTAATACTAAATAGACAATTTCTCTTCTGGTTGGAGACTGAGTAACCTTCCTATTCCTATTGTGTGAGACCTGTGTCTCAATATTTTTTTTCCAGTTAACATCATTTAGGTTGTTAGTCTGATGAAAAAAGGAGTCTAAGTGAACAAAGGATTTACAAAGTTGTTAAACTAAGGAGAAATGCTCGACTACGCCACAGTGATGTATGATTCTTTGTTGAAGGTATGATTCTTCATGAAAATGCAGCTTTTACTTTTTTTTATTTGAATAAATCTTCCTTACAGTACTTTTAACTTGTCATGTTCAGGCTTGTGAGACAGGCTAGGTGAACCCTGTAGACATATGTGCAAGAACAAAACTAAACTTCGCAGGGGCCGCAGCCTAAGCAGAAGCCCAGACCTCCCTCTCCACAGCCACCTCCTCCAGCTTGTCCGGGGGAACACCAAGGCGTTCCCAGGCCAGCGGAGAGATATACTCTCTCCTCTCTCCAGTGTGTCCTGGGTCTGCCCCGGGGCCTCCTCCCGGTGGGACATGCCTGGAACACCTCATGCAGGAGGCATCCTTGTCAGATGCCCAATACACCTCAACTGGCTCCTTTCGATGTGGAGGAGCATTTACTCTACTCCGAGACCCTCCCGGATGGCCAAACTCCTCACTCTATCTCCAAGGGAGGATCCAGCCACGCTTCGGAGGAAGGCCATTATTACCACTTGTATCTGCGATCTCGTTCTTTCAGTCACTACCAACAGCTCGTGACCATAGATGAGGCGAGGGATGTAGATCGACAGGTAAATTGAGAGCTTCGCTTTTAGGCCCAGCTCTCCCTTCATCACAACGGACCGGTATAGCGTTCGCATCACTGCAGCTGCAGCACCAATCTGTTGATCTCTCGTTCCCTTCTCCTGTTACTCGTGAACAAGACCCCAAGATACTTAAAGTCCTCCACTTGGGGCAGGAACTCGTCCCTGACCCGGAGTGGACACTCCACCCTTTCTTGGCTGAGGAACATGGCCTTGGATCTGGAGGTGCTGATTATCATTCTCACCGCTTCACACTCAGCTGCGAACCACTCCAGTGAGAGCTGGAGACCATGATGCCAGCAGAACTACATCATCTGCAAAAAGCAGAGATGAACCACCACCCCGGTCTGCCAATCCAGAGTTGTCACCCCTGATCTCCACGCAAGAGGAGATCCTTGAAGTATTCCTTCCACCACACACTCGCCCTCCCCGGGCCTGGCTCCAGGGCAGGGCCCCGGTAACCCTATCCCAGACAGGATGAACTGATCCATAGATCTTATACTTGGTCCTGGGTGAGGGACCAGACAAACTTAACGTGGGAGACCCTACCTACCTACAACATAGCCCCTAGGATCCCTGGGACACACAAACACCTCCACCACGATAAAGTAATATTGTGCTATGTTGACTAAAGCTTATCATGCAGTATTATTATGAGAAAAGAATTCATAATGTATAATCTGTAAAAAGTTAGAATTTTTTTTTCTGTCTTTATAACTGGATATCATTCATTTTTATTGAACTAATGCATCACAATAATGACAATGATGAAGACAACCTGAAAAGCTGAAATGTTCTAATCAATGATTAAATAAACTCCCTTAAAATAAGGGAGTTTAAGTTTATTCTAAGTGTTAATCTGAATGGATCGATGTTAATCAATATAAACCTAAAAGTTTTGATAAATATCCTCTTGACCATAAAGGTCCACAGTTTGTCCAGCAAAGGTCTGTGTTACATATATATATCCATTTTCATCAGCACTGCTTTGTTCTTCGCCTGCTTCCATTTTTGTCTCTTTCCCATCGGTTTCCTTTTTCTTCGCTCTTCCTGTTTGTTTAGTAAAATTCCTGTAGGTGTTCAGTGTCTCAACATTCAAATAGATCCTCTCCTCGTCACTGACGTCATCTTCTTCATTGCAGGTTTTTAGAGTCACTGAAACACAGCAGAGCAGATTCTTCTGGATGTCATGATCAAAACAAAGCAGCTGTTTTATCTAATATATTGTTTGCTTTGGTGAACACTGACCTGTGGTGTGGATATGGGCCTGCTGTGTTTGTCTCCTTCTCCTGAGCATCAGGAAGACCACCAACAAGACCAGCAGGAGCAACAGGACAATAGAAACTACAGATGAGACCAGCAGCATCCAAGGAACTAAGAGAGAAAAGGTTTTTGTCAAATACGCAAGATAGAAAGTGGTTCTGTATTATTTATTGGCACTTCCTATTTCCTTTGTAATCATGGTTTTAGATAGTAAGGAGGTTCTTCTTTGGCAAACGTGTGTTAATCAGAAATGAGTTCAAGACACAGTACAGACAGGTCATTGGATGAATCTACAGTCGTATAGAGCCTTTTTTTATTGTTTAGAATGAATTTGTATCTAACATGCATGTTTGGACTGTTAGAGGGAGCTGGAGCACCCACAGAAAATGATACACAGGCACAAATCTTGAAAATATTATCCTGTTATTTTTGCAGTTTTTTCCATCCTATGAGTGGTGATATATTGATGTTTTAAGCATGAACCTACCCATAATGCAAAAGATTCTAATCATAAAGGGATGAATGTGTCATAGGAAAAAGCATGCCATATATGTAAACCAAATGCAATCAGTGCACTTTTGGGTAAGTGAAATAACCCTCCTGTTGTCAGCTTATATGTAACTGTTAACGGTTTATGTGGATTCATAGAGGCATCTGCAAGAGTTGAGACGTTTGTCTTAGTTCAACGTAGACCTAAAAGCACATGATCTAAACTGAACAAAACAAAAGAAAACAAAGAAAGTACAATAGAGAGAGAGCACTGATCAACTTTCTGTTGATGCTAAATGGCAAACCTGTGAGAGAAATTAAAAACTATAACCAGACTTCTACATGTTTATTAAAGGACTGCTTTAATGAGAAGTGGTTTTCTTTTATGCATAAATGTATTTTTTTAGCACTCTATTGCATCACCTGTGCCCATCTGCTTTCCCTTCCCTTTCTACTTTTAAAATTAGAAATTTAAAACCAGGCACTATTCTGGTATAGTTTTAAACATTCAGCCGTACAGGTATTTCTAAATGGGAATGTGGGTGTCCTGAGTAATTATCATCTTCTTTTAAAACTGTCATTTTTTGTTAAAGTTTTAGAAAAAGTTGTTTTAAATCAACTCTTGTCTTTCCTAGATGAGAACAACATTTAGAGGACCTTTCTGTCAGGTTTCAGGACATTTCACAGTACTGAATCTGCTCCTTTAAAAATGACAAATGATGCTCCTCTTTATGCATATTGTTTTGATCATTCTGTCTTAACCTGGTATCACAACAAAACATGTGATAGCCACGCTGGTCCACCGTGTCCATTTCATGCATCGGCGTATCTTTGTGCTGAACATTGGGGGGGTCAAGATCTCTGTCTAAATAAATAAAAAAATCTGGGTAAATTCCCAGATGATTAAACATGCAACTATTTTACTGGTAATAACTGAAATGAGTAAAGAAAACCAATCAGGGAAATTATGCCCCTGATTGGTTGGGTCTAATTATTGGGGGGTCATAACCCCCCCTAACCCCCTGGAAATTATGCCCTTGATTTCATGCTCTGCCTCTTTAAAACATGAGCAGATAAGGAAGTTGCAGTACCAGCAGGGAGAGATAGTATACTTAAAACCACGAAGTTGGTAGTGACCAAAAAATGCATGAAGTAAATTCCAGGGTCCTTAATCATCAGAAACAAGTGAACTAGGTGGCTAATATGTATTTACATGTAAATGTTTTAATTATTCTTTTTAAAAGCTTTCCTCTGATTATTTTCATGTGGCTCACTGCTTACTGCAACTTCTGCTTGCATGTCCATTTCAAAATTTGGAGAGGTAAATGTGAAAAGAACACAGTAGACCAGCATGTCTATTACATGCTTTGCCGTGATATCTCGTTGTCTTATAACCAGTGGGTCTGAGTACTGCAGTACTTTACTGTAGTAGTGTTTTGATCATTGTGTAGTCAAAGGTAACGAACACAGGAAATTCAGCGATTATGATCTCATTATCTGAACTTTGTGGCAGTGGGATGTGTTTTGTGGCTCAGCTAATGGGAAGGGGTGGTCCAGTGGGTTCAGGGGCAGTGCCAGGACAGGTTGGAGGACAATGAACAAGATCATCCTCTCTACTTAGTATGGCAGGACCAGAGGTGGAGGCCTGAGCTGGTGGTGAAGAAAAAAACCCAAAAGGAGCAAAAAAGCAAAAGTGTGGAACAACAGCTGTAATAGCCAAACAAAGACAACACTAACATACTAACATAAGCACCTCTGTGTCCTGTCAGGCATCCCCGCAGCATGAAACCTGCTACAGAGTTTAACAATGGCCTGTTCTTTTTCTCTGCGCATCCCTTTTCACAGCTAGATAACTTACAATTATATTTACCTCAGATTTTGGAAATCTTTACTCTGTGTGAAAGCTCAGTGACTGAATATTTTATATCAAAAAATTGAATGTGTCATAGTTTTTTACAATTAAACACCATATTTTGTTTGTCCCTGAAGTTGTAGATGAGACCTAGGAGGACTTTTTAACCCCCTTTTAGCCCAAAACAAAACTTAAAAATGTTGGGGTAATCTGTGACACAAATTTGAGATTTGACAAACATATAAATAAAACAATTCTCCAGACTAAAAGCTTTTCTAAATCAATCAGATCTTAGAAAAGTTGTACATGCCTTTGTTACACCTCGACTGAACCACTGCAGTGCACTGTATAATGCAGTTACCAAATCATCTCTTACAATTAGTCCAAAATGCTGCAGTGGGACAGAAGAGAGAGAGATCACATTACCTTAGTGTTAGCAGTCTGTCATTGGCTCTCTGTGCATTACAGAATCTAGAAAGTGGCACTCTTCATGTTTAAAGCCATAAATACTCTTTTTCTTGTAGGATTTTCAAGATCTTTAAGGTCTGCATCCCAATCCCTCTTGACTGAAGCTTAGACAAAAAGTGGGTCACACTTCTGCTGTAGTTGTATCGAGACTCTGGAATGATCTCTCATGTGACCTCAGACATGCATTAACTGTGACTGTTTATAAATTTAAAATGAAGACTTTTTTTCTTTTATCAGTCATTTGGTAACAACTGAAACAGCGGATGGAGGCTTTTTGACATGTAAGTTGTCTGAAAGTGTGTAGTTGAAGTTTGGGAACCTATCTTCTCTTTATTTATTTTCTGTCTTGTTTTGTAAAGCATTTGGTTTTAAATGTGCTTTATGAATCAAATTGACTTACTTAAGCATACATTTATATGAACAAATGAGACTCACTTGTTTGCTGGGAGAATAAACAGATAAACTGTGTAAAGAGTTAGAGAATATAGTAGCCACAGTGCGCACATCACACACAGTTACGCTGTCACTGTGGGCTATATGCTGTTCTGTTATTTAAAAAGATAAATTCAAAACTATACTTACATTTAATGATGACAGTAATGGGTGCTGTTGCAGTAGAATTGAATGTCCGTGTGGACACTGTGACTTCATACACACAGCTGTAGTTGCCTTGGTGTTCATACTCAGCTACAGGGAAACTAAAGGAGGCTGAGTTGTTGACTGCTGGCTTGCTGTCTGTGATGTTGGAGTCAGAGAAGATGAGAAAGAAACGTCCACTGGAAAATCTGGAGTTAACGGAGCAGGTGAGGACAAAACTGTAACCCCTGGTGATCTCTGCACCTTCAGGACCCCAGACCAGACCTGCACTAGGAGAGGTCAGGGAGATGCTGGGTGTCTGCAGTCTCACTGGGGAATAAAAGGTACCAGGATTAAGAAGGGAGCAGAATCAAACAACACTTAGTTTCTTGTTTACACATTCAGCAGTTATGGTGCAGCATTAACATTTTTTTGTTATGTTTCTTGTGATTTGATGAATGAAAGAGTGAACAATTCACTCTTTTAGATCTTTGCAAACTTCAGATTTGATTCTTTTGTTGCTAAACGCTCCACAGTCTTCAAAAACTAACTTCTAATGCTGTCTGCTTGCTCCTTGCTACAGTGGGAGCATTGAGAGCATTTAGTGAAAATGGAAGATAAACAAAGTTAATAAAAACTATAGAGTTACAGATTCAGCCTTTAATACATTGTTATTATATACAACAATTAAATATGTTTAAAACTACGATTGAAAAACTCTTTCAATAACTTTGTTACAGTTTAACAAAACCAAAGGATCTATGATAAAAATGATTTGTTTTTCTTACCAGTAACAGAGAGTCTGACCGAGTCACTTAATGGGGAGCTAAATTCACGACGTGAGCCTCTTTTCTTATACTGACACTGGTACAATCCCTCGTTATCAAAGTCCACGTTAGGAATATTGAAGGTAGCAGAGTTTGTGTTGGAGGTTTGGCTCCTCGTGAATGAACCCTGAATTTGACTCAGAGTGAACGATCCACCTAAAACCTGAGTTGAGACTGAACATGTGATTTCAACAGTCTGACCCCAGGTCACCTCACCAACAGGGCAAATGGAGATACTGGGTTTTGGAAAACTCACTGAAAAAATATCAACATATGAAAGCATTATCTCACCAGGTTACTGATTCTATTATTGAAAGAAGAGAATGAAACAAAGAACTTGGCAAAGTGGATTTTCTTCTTACCAGTAACAGTGAGTCTGACAGAGGAAGAGTTGAACCTTCGGCTTGTTTTCATGTACTGACACTGGTACAGTCCATCATGATCGAAGTTCACATTATGAAGATTGAATGTAATAGAGCTCGTAGAGGATGTTTGACTCCGGTTGAATGAGCCTGAAGTCTTCTGGAGGATAAAAGTTCCACCTGAGAACTTATCTGAGACTGAGCAAGTGATGCTGATGCCCTGACCCCAGGTGACCTCATTACTGTACAAGGAGATGGTGGGCTCTGGGAGGGTTTCTAAAAAATGATGTAGTTTTACATAAGACAGGACACAGTCAAGTTAAGATCAGATAATCTTAGTGCCTGTTGTACTGGCTGATAGCTTAGCTGATACCATTTTATACATCCAGATGGCAAATCTTATTTAAGGAGTCCTATTTGAAAACCACTCTGCAGCTGACTACCAGCCCACTTCTTTCTTTTCATGCTATATCTGATTTAGTGTCTGCTGGCAGTTATGTGCAGGACTGTTAGTGCTGGTTACACTACCTCCAACTTCTGATGTATACATAGAGAAACATGAGGGAGGTGTGCTCACCCCTGAATACCACAATAATCTGTACTGCCTCCTTCTCTTCTCCAATACACTGCTACTACTTGGTTTCTCTCTGGACAATTGGGGGGGGATGTCCAATTTTAACACCACATATTTTTAGGATCTTTGGGATGAAATGATGATGATTTTTTTTGAAGAAGAAGTCTTTAAATCAGTCTTTAAGTGGCATTTAAATGAGGAGTTATTTACAGGCCTTCATAGTAACATCATTAAATTTGGTGTGTTTAATTCCCTCTGAAGTGGAAGTTGCTGTGTGCCCAAAATTGAATTAGATGAAATTGCCTTTAAAGATATGTATTTTCATTTTTTTTTACTGGACAACACTGTTTAAAAAATGTTTAACTAAGAAACTTAATTGGTTAAAATAATATATTTCAATGATCCAAATGAGATGTTATCTAGTTAAATATGCACTAAACTGCAGACATGTTCAGAAGACAAAGTGTAGTAAAACAAGACATTTGAACATCTTTTCATAACTGGGAAAGTAAAATATGATGGAATAAAAAGAAACCAGAATCTAAGTATTGATTAGTACACAAAAAAAAAGTTATTATGAAGTGATAAAACCATATACTTCATGCAAAAGTTTCTTACCTGAACAGACGACGCCAGCATCCTGACCATGGTTACAGTAATTGTAACTAAGTGGGGTGGCGTAAAAACAATTATCTAGAGAAGTTTCACTTCCTGAACAGCCCACATTACTGCGGAAGGCATTTACTCTACCTTGATCAAAATGATTAGACCACTGGGTCTGCAGCGCTATCCCACAGCCCAACTCTCTACAGACCACCTCAGCATCTTTTAAGTCCCACCAGCCATCATCACAGACTGTTCCCCAGGAGTGACGTAAAGAGTTATAGATTTCAACTCTTCCAGAGCACCGAGTGGACCCAGATCCAGCTAATCTGATCTGACCTATGTGGAAAAAGACAATATGAACTATATTGCAAAAAAGCCTTTAAACTGAAAAAAATGTAAGTATGACAGGTTAGAACAGACTGACCTGCAGAAGGTGAAGGTGAGGCCACGAGATAAGCAACTATGGGAAAATGAAAACATAGAATATGATCACAACAGTTATTCAGGCTAAAAATACTGTAAGAAAAGTTGTTGTAAAGTGATGAATACTTAAATTGATAACTGTGTCTGAAATACTTTTTCATACTGTCTCTACAATAAAGAAAAGCATTAAACATTATGGAAAATCTGTTTTACCGAGGATCAAGAAATGAAGCACTCTCTTCTCTCTGCCCTCCATGACTGAGAAGAAAGGCTGCTGCATCATGTCATTTATCAGAACAGAAAATTCAACTAAAGCCTGTGGTTTACAAAAACACTTCACATTGGTTATCCTTCTGAAACACTTCTCCTTTTGATTTCTTTCTTTCGTTTTTTCTTACATGAAAGTAACAGAGCAGTAATACTGAACAACTCTGAACTTTAGAGCACCAAAAACAAACTGCAGCACTCAAACAACACATTTACCAGTCCTGGGCTTAAAAATACATACAAATATTTCCCTTTCACATGGACCTGATTTTTTTTTTTTATGTACATCTGTGTGCATGTATGTGCATCAAGAAAACCGAATGTCTAGTGTAATCGGAGCACTCGGTGCGGTGACTCCCACCACTGTGTCTTCATGTGTGGTGTCTCTGTCCACGCCAAATTATAACAGAGGTGGTTCAGGCATCTAATCAATGCCTTCTGTACACCTCGCTAAAACGTAGTTCTATTCGATTACTCTGGAACCGGAACTGGATGTACATCCCAAAAAACTGAACTTAGGAACTGAAACTGAATGGTGAGAAGTGAAACTGAAATTATTCAAGAGCTACATTTTTAAAGGATAAAATAAAGTTTTAAAGCAAATGAATTCATTTTCAAAATATAAAATTCAATTTCAATTTAGTGACGATAATTTTCAAACCAATACATTGAACTTCAAATTAGGCTTATTCAAATTCAGTTCTAAAAAGCATTTATTCAAGTTACAATTCAGATTCAATCTGAACAATTCAAATTTGAATTTAACTTATACAAATTCAGTTTCTGACAGCACAAAGTTCTGCCCATAATCATTATTACTGGGACAGACTATCAATTTTCCTATTTAAATAAGAGTTGCCTGATTTGCATTCTGTTTTATTTAGATTTCACAAAGCATTGACACTTTTTTTTCAAATGAGTTTGTAAATATTTGTAATTGGGAAGGTAGGAAATATAGTTAAAAAAATCACTTCTTGAAATCAATTTAAGAGTAATCACGTATCATATAATATCGTAAGACATCATCTTCTCAGCAGATGTGTCCATAAATGGATGGATGGATTATCCTTTTGTCCAATTTTGACTTTTTGTGTTAGACATGCATAACCACTCAGTTATGTCATCTAAAAAGGGAGAATGCTCGTGACCTCTCTGGAGCGCTTGAAAACTGAAAAAGTGAAACACTCCTGACGTGCGACTTTGGAGCATTGTGTAGATCACTCTTAATGTATTTACTACTATGCTTCTTACTCTTCAGTATCACTAACAGCAGCTGACTGCCCATTACATTGTGCAACAGAGCAAGCTTAATTAAGATTTTTCTTCTTTTTGTCTACTGTCAAACAAACAGACACATAATGTAATATTTAGATTAACAATCCAAACATTTAAAACTTTATTGTACTGTATGCACTACAATTTAGTGGTGTTCAGTCAGAGCAAGGCAGGCAGGCAGTCCTTGAAATCTGAAAATCCAAAGCAATCTATCGCCTTTCATCTCAAACAGTGTTTTATCACAAAGCTTCACTCATGCCTGTTTAGATTCATCCTTTACAATCAGACCCAACCAAAATACACCCCACACAATAAAATTATGACTTATCTTGCATAAATAGGCTGTTGACTTTCTTCACTCGTTTCAGGTATTACCTGCAAAATAGTTGCATGTTTAATCATCTGGGAATTTACCCTGATTTATTTATTTATTTAGAAAGAGATCTTGACCCCCCAATGTTTAGAGCTTAGTAAGCAGACAAGCACTCTCATTTATCAGTGTAACAGATAAGTTGTCTCTTAATAACCTCCTCGACTAACCTGTGATGTAAGAAACTTTTAGTATGTTAATAATGAAAGTTTTAATGATGGAGAGGGGAAATCCTGCCATGTCCACTGTAATTAAACAGGCTAACTGAACAGCTGGAAACTCCACAAACACTTCTTCTGAAAAATCATTTAGTGGCTCAAATACAAATTACAAAGTTTAACGAGCTGTTTTGTAATGACAAATTCTTAATTTTTAATTGATTTGCAATCCTCCTGATGATACATACAGTTAACTATGTAACACATCACAACTGACAATTTTGTAATGCAGAAAACCCAACTGTTCCTCTCCCTCTTGAGAAACTAGCTGACTGAAACATCAGTTGTTGCTCTCATGGATACACTTGTTCCTAAATAATATACACTCATAACTAAAACAAGATGTTTAATTCTTGAATAGTTATTTAGTTTTTCCTTTTGCCTCTGTATATTTGCCATGCCAAAATTACCAAAGAATCTTTTTTTGGTTTCCACAGGTAGTTCACAGGCATGAGGTGGTTTGTCTCACAGTGTAACTACTTGAGTATGCATATGAGGGCGCAAGTACATTGATGTAATTGTACTATCAGTTGCCAATGACATCAAAGCTTTACTCAGAGCTCACAAATGATATTAGAGAATGACTATGACAATGTCTGGCACTTCACGTACTGTAGTTTACAGTACCCAGCCAAATCTTTCAGAGTGTGAGAGTGAGACAAAGATAGAGTGAGAGAGAAACTAACATGACTGACTACACAAAGGGAACACAGGGGAGGACACACAGAGGAGACCTAGACAACCAGAACATGAAAGAGAACCAGCTAAATTAAACAAGTAACTAAAAATAATAAATGTAAATGATTAACCTAGGAAGTACAGGGGGAAAGGACAAAGGACAAGCTGGAGAAGAAATCAGAATAATCAGATATAAATCCAGCAAATCAAGAACCGTTTCCTCATACCTGATACCTGAAGTCTCACAACATGCTCTATCATTATGTTCTGAGAATCTATCTATCATAGAGATAATTACTTATTTTTTTTTTTCATTTGAAGGAGGCAGGCCAGTGATGAATGAGAGTAAAATGCGAACAAAGTCTATAAGGAAGAAAGCAGTAATAAAAGACCAGAAGGTAGCTGAGAGCTGGTTTTACTACAGGCACAGATAGTGCAGTCTGAAATATATTCTCAGGTTTCTTTTTCTAAAGATGTCAAATAAAAACAAAGCTCTAGGTTAGTTATTGCTCACCTTGGGGTGGGCCTATTGAATTAGGGCTGGGTTTTAATAATCGATTCATCGATTAAAATCGATTCTGGCTTGGATAACGTGATATCGATTCATTAAAATCCTGAATCGATTTTTTTTTATATAAATGTATTTTACCCAAAATTCCAAAATCTCAGGTGAAACGTCACGAAAGTTTGACAACCACCAAACATTTAAAACAGTAAATGAGAGCAGGTACACGGCTTCTGCACAAAGACGTAAACACGATGCGCGGACCTGCCGATCAGAATCAGTGAAATGTCGCCTTTCTTACCCGACGGCACGGACACGGTCGGGGCTGAAAGCCGACAGCTCGCTGATTCTGATGTTTCGGCGGGTCCGTGCTTTGTGTTTACGCCCTTTTTGCGCTGATTCTAAAGCTGTTAGTTTGATCTCTCTCCAAACAATATTGACTGAACCAGCAGCAAAAGAAGATCCAAACTAAGCTTCACATAAACATCGTCATGAATTCACTCTGACTTTTGCTTGTAGGATAGTGTTTTATCTCCCAGGAGAGGGCGCCAAAGGTACTGTGGATGGGGAGGATGTTTTCAGGATCAATTGCCGCATCTTCGGGGGCAACCTGGCAGGACAGAGAATCTGACTGATCCTACTTTTTACAAACAAAATACAATACTTACTACAGTATTTTACAATTACTGATATAATATTGATAGAGTGATCAGAAGAAAAGTGTTTATAAGTTGTTTTTTTTGTACGTGTCTTTGTTTGTTTGTGTTTATGTTTGTGTGTGTGTGACAACTAGAACAGTCCAAAAAGGGGATCTAGTGGATTACTTGCGAGTAGAGCTGGCAAATGAGCAGCATAAAGACCTAAACTGATGAGGAATGTAGGACATTTGAAAAGAGTTGTGTCGTAACAGACCACAAGATAAACTGTCAAGAGAATGGAGCAGGCTGCATGTGCAGAATGACCTTCACCACAGAACGACTCCAGGTGGAAAGCAAGTTTTTCTCCCTGCCATTTGTAGTACAAACAAACTGTCCTCTCACACCTGCACAAGTATATGGGACATGTTGGGTGGAGAGAGTTCTTAGCCTAGTTAGAGAACATTTATACAGACCTTTTATGAAGAGAGAGGTTGAGGAGTAAATCAGCAGATGTTGGCTATTTCTAATGCATAAAGAAGAAAAAAAGTCAGCATCACATGACAGAGAACCTATAGAAAGTATTATATTGAGCTGACAAACTGTATCTGATAACAATGCTGATACACCAGAAAGCTTTTTAAGATGTATAACAAATCAGCCAGATATCAGAATTCAATCAGCCCGTTTTACAATAAATCTTTCAGTCAGACAGACATAAAAACAGACATAAGAGTGCTGGTAAGTCAAGAATATTTATCAGAAGAAAAATTAGAATAATTAAAAGTCATTCTGAATTTTATGAGAACCTCACTGCATTTTTTCCAGTAATGTCAGCTTGTTTTTATTTTGATGTTTTCCTTTAAAGAAAGAAATTTCCAACTACAAATCAGTCTTTTAAACAATGTAGGAAATAAAATGTTTGATGGTCAGGATTTATTGGGGAAGGATACACAGGAAACTGCCAATGTCCAAGAGCTAATCCAATATTTACCTCATGAGAGTCATACCTGGTGCAAACGTCGCTGATCAGGCATGTTTGTGACAAACAGTAAACAGTAAAGGAGATTTTTGTGAGTTTAAAGAATGATGATTGGACTAAAAACTAGACTAATAAATTCACTAAATTAGTGAAATCCAGTGATGGCAAACAAAAAGCGAAGCAGTTTGTGACTCTGAGGCTGTAACTGTTGTTGGTATTACTGCTTATTAAAGAGCTGAGACCTGAACTTGGGCTTGGATTTTCCTCATAATGCCCCATTCGCCTCTTTACACTTCTTCTCTTTGTGGAGGAGCTGAAGCCTGACGTTGATGGAGAATCTTATTCTAACCTCTGAGACAGTAAAGATGGACGTTTATTGGACAGAGGTTTCACGCCAACCTCATGAACATTTCTGCTAAACTCTTCCATGCGTAATAATGGCCTAGTCATCCTCATCAACGGAATCCATTGAGGGGGTAGGAACAAATAAGTGAATACTTCTGCCCACTCCTTTTCAAACAAATAATGGAATGATATTTTGTAATGATTGTGAAGGCACACGTTTGAAATGTTTGAAATAAAAATGAACTGAACTGAATCCAGTTAACCCAGTCATTTTCTTCATCACTCTCTGCAATGACGTGCAAATGTCATAAACCCACATTTTCTTCACAATAGAACATAGAAATAAATGAGTTGTTAAAATGAGAAAATGGACCATTTAAGAAAAAAATAATTTATTTAATTAATAACAAGTATGTTTGAATGCAGAGAGGTCTGTTAACACATAGTGAGTGAGAAAGGTGACTGAAGAAGAAATTCTAAATACATCATGGGAATCCCCCCCCCGCAGCCTACATGTACTGCAGCATAACTAAGGGAGGATTCAAGGTCACCTGATCCAGCCCTAACTATATGCTTTAGCAAAAAGGAAAGTTCTAAGCCTAAAAACTGTACAAAGGAAGCAAGGAAGAGACAAGGAGAGAGTTTAACGTGACACATTATTGATTCAGAGCTGGTATAAAGCCATGTCAATATCAGACATGACACAGCTCCATCATGATCAGTTATTTGTGTTCATGACTTCTATATATTGAGGCCTAATTACTGTATACTGAAATTCACAACCTGCCACAATGAGATAAGAATGGACAGATACCATCTCCTGGTCACCATCTAGTGCAGAACTGGGCATTGTATGTGCTGATTGTCCCGAACCGGCCAGTGTGAAGTCAATGAGAAATTAAGATCAAATGTAAATTATACATCATGCAGTTTGTCTCATTTCAGCCACTAAACAGTCTTTGATAAATTTCTGATCAGAAGATGGGACATTAGAAGAGTATGGTATAAACATCTGAACAGATAACATTTAAAGATGAGAAAGTTTTGAAAATAGAAAAATACAAAATATGAGATACAAAACATAGAAAAAACTGATAGTAGAGAGCTGTATATTAATATGAATACAGCGCTGTTGTGCAGTGATTTTGAAAGGTTCTCCAACTAAACACTAAAGACTTCTGGTACTGAGCTGCTCTAAAGGACACAGAGCTCACACAGGGCAGCAGAACCGACCAGCAAACAGGATGTTCATGGTGGGGTTATGTCTGATGAAGAAGAGGAAGGGTGGTCTGCGATGAAGTATCTTAAATTGCCCCGTCTTATCTTGCCCGACTGAAGCTCACACCCACCTATAGCTTCAAAAGTAGCCTCAGTTGCCTTCTCGTGGACCTTCACAAAAGCCTTGTGGATGACTTTTGAAAGTACCAGATCTTTGTGCCCAGACATGCCTGTGACAGAGAAGTGAAAGGAGAACATTTTAAATGAACATAATGCTGCATTTTCATTTTTTATCTGAGAGGATTTTTTTTCAAATTAAAATCTGATAAGGCTAGGTGATGATATAGATCACCTGGTTGAGGTGACAACCAAAATACCAAAGGTGCTGCAGGAGCCGGGGTTTGACTGTTTCCAGACCATTTCCTGCATGCCATTCAACTCATCCTCTGCCTTTCTTCCTCTCAACTATTTTGTCAAAGTGTAATATCTCCAAAATAACCATGAAAAAAAAACCCTTCATAATGTCACTTTAACAGCCTGTCATTAGTGATTAGTATCAGAGAGTACAGCTGGTTTAGGCAGGATGAACCAGAACACCTCCCTGACTGTCTGTCAGTATTACAGTATTAAAAGTATCAGGACTGTCATGTAAAAGTCCACCAGTCCATTCAAAACCCAGCATCAAAGCTTAGATCCTGCTTTCAAAATCTCACAGTAGTATGATCAGCAAACAAGACTGTGGTGTGAATAAGGCACGGTGGGTCCAGGGATCAGTGTTTTGAGCCATCTTTATTGATTTGCATCACACCGCAACACACACCAACCCCTGAGTCCCCGTGTTTTTAACTCGGCGGGCGTGATTAGGGATGCCCTGCAGGTGTGTCCGCCCGCCCTGCACGGCACTGCAGACCACGCCCCACCACAAAGACAAACAATCTCCTGAAATAAGCAGCTCCATGGTCTTTTGGAGAACTCTTTCACTGCTGGAGCATCTTTGCTCTACACTCTGTTCATAAACACCAACAAACTGCAACGTATGTCTCACCAGAGAAGTCACACTTTGTGTGATCAAAGACGTCCACCATGCTCATGCTGCTCAGGACTGTGTTCAGGTCATACGTCTCCTCCAGTGTAAACTGAGGCAGCCTCACATCAATGTAACATGTTTGCATCTTGCCTGGATGAGTCCAAGCCACAAACTTTTTATAGGTCAGCTCCTTCTCCAGCTGGGATGGAAACAATATCACTTATTAGATGTGTGTGTGTGTGTGTGTGTGTGTGTGTGTGTGTGTGTGTGTGTGTGTGTGTGTAAAATTAGTGAACTAGTCAAATAATCATTGCTATTGTTGGTTTCAGATGTACTAGTAACCATTTTATTTATAAAATGATTTTTATCATTTTATTGATAAAGTGAATTTACCAATAAATTGTAAATTGTTCTGTCCTAAATGTTATGCAGCCATCTGCCACCAAACAGAGCACTGTTGTTGAGAAATGCCATGAATCCATTAATATCGGCCTGATCTTTTTGTTAACATTATTATTGTTGTTTAATTAACTATTACTGCTACTTAAAGATTAAAAAATAGGATCGCAGCCAGGGCTCTAGACTAACTTTTAGCCAAATTTTTCAATCACATCGCTAAACACCGCAGCTTTACATGTTCACTTTTTTTCTTTTTTTTTTCTTTTTAAATTGTTGTCCATACAGACAATATTGATTTGTAAATGATTAACTGACAATCTTGTCAACACAAAGTTCTTTATTTGGAGCACATTTCTACAAGAAAGATAAGTTACCAGATTTTTTGGACCATAAGGTGCGCCAGATTATAAGGTGCATTAAGCAAAGTCAAACAGTCAGATAAGTCAAACTTTACTCAACTCATTCTTCTTGCTTCCTCCACTTCCATACCATTGATTCACTAATGTTGAATTCTCTAGCAACTGCTCTACTGCATGACTGATACAAGTTTGAAATCTGCTTCGTAAGCATGTCTCTTAACAGTTGCCATTTTGTGGTCCTTATACGCACACAATAAAGTCGTACTAAAACATTTTGACAGATTTTGAGCGCTGTGTACCACATAAAATCTTTTCCCGGTCAGTCAGCACAAGCAGAATTCATACATAAGGTGCACTTTTCAGGAAATGAAAGGATTTTAAGTGTGCTTTATAGTCCAAAAAAATAAGGTACTGAAAAAGTTCTTGTGATTAAAGTGCTTCACTGAGCTGAAATTTAAACTTAAAATATCTCAAGATATATAAAATAAAAAGAAAGTCAAAATGAAAAATGCCTCAAAGGCTTCGAACTGAACATCTCAATATCTGAACATCTAACCTGTTGTTGACCACACAGAGACTTTCAGAGTTGCTGAGACTTTTTTTTTTTTTTTTTAACTTCAACAGCTGGTCGCACTGGTGCGACCTAGGATCTTTTTGAGTTGCACCATTATGAAATTAGGTCGCATTTGCAACCAAATTGGTCGCACTCTAGGGCCCTGGCAGCTGCAACCGACAGAAAATAGCTTTCTCCCAATGGTGGATGGGCTTCCCCTTAGGGATAGGGTGAGTTCAGTTATTCAAAAAAGGGCTCAGAGTAGAGCTGCTGCTACTCCACATCAAAAGGTGGAAGCTGAGGGGGCACCTGCAGGTTAAGATGTTCCCACCAGGCATGCACTGTCAAAAAGGCATACTTTATCAAAACGGAAAATTTTAAGCGCAACTAAAAAGTAGAAATAGTGTCTGAGGAGTGGCTGCTATTTCTGACATATCACACAGAAGTAAGAGCAGAAAAACTGAAACCGATCCTTTACAGAAGTCTGAAATCTGAGCTTTGGCTCACAGGCATTACTTGTACATTTGCTCACCTCATGATTTGAAACTCTCCATGTTTAATATGACTAACCACAGCAGAAACAGTATATACACTTTATAATGTTATAGTTTCAGACACTCATATTTCATAGTCAGTGTTCTCTGTTTTACCTTATTAAGCCAAAATTGAGCATCATAAGTTTCAAACCACGAGAAATCTTTAATCCAGCTGCCTCTGAAGTGGGTGGCAGTGAACAACACCAGCCTGGTCAGTTCACTCAAATCATCTTCATCCACCACCTCTGTGATGTTACCTGGTGAACAAAGTAAAACCAAATGTAAACATTAAGAAGTAAAGCCTCAAAGACTGCAGCAAAGTTTTCATCCACAAATCTATGAAAACATGATGGACCCCACACTCTTTCAGCCTTTGTAGGCTAGAGAAACATGATGAGTTTACAAATGCTGTTTAATCAGAGTATATTCTCTGACTGTTAGTGAAACCTGAAGATATTATTCATCAGCACAACATGTGAATATTTAGAAAAAGTAAGTGTGCACAGCCATTCTGGCTAAACAAGGGACATCAGGTAAGCAGGTAAAGTTACATTAATGTACTGTTCCACAAGATGGCACTCCTCCCTATATTTCTTCATGCACATCCTCAATGCTCTGCATATACTTGAGCTGAGCCTTCAGTCAAGGTCAACACATCTAGATGTAAACAAAGTATTCTGGTGCCTGGCAGCCACTTTGGAAGTGAAAGCTATGCCAGCCCAAACAGGCAGGGAAACAGTGGCTGAAAAGAAACAAGTGAACAGAGGACTGTGCAGACACTGAGGAAGGTGGTTTTGGGATCCAGAGATCACTGCTGAAACTGCCTGAATCACTGTGGGTTAAATCAGGATTAACGGTGGAAGGAGCCCTTTGACAAACCCTGGTCATAGGTCTGTAAAGCTTCTTCACTCTTTAAAACTATCTTAAGTACATCTACCATCACTTCTGAGCAGCAGAAGAGGAAAAAAAGTCATTCAGTATTTTCATGGTATCCTTACAGGTGCACACTCCTCACCTTAGAGGGACTTAGCAGGAGCAGTGAGTCCTGCTTATGAAAAACATGTGAACTTGAACTGGACATTAGATGAAGATATTGGGCGTTTATCAATATGCGTACTTGTGCGTACTTGCGTTCTCGTGTACTCGTGATACGTCATCAGTCGGAGACCAAGTACTGTTCCAATTCGAAGCACGCATCACGCCGAGAACGCGAAAAAGTCCCGGATGTGTTCTCGATCCGCCCATTTTATCGAGCATGCATCGGTGTAGACTTGGGACAGCTATATATCCCAGAATGCATTTCGTCCAAAACTCAACATTTATTTGAGTTTATTTGTTTATTTGTTCCTGAGTAAACCGGTTTGGCTGTGATTACAGTTAAGCTTCATAACATGTTACTCACAGTTAAATTAGGAGGGGACGGCAGTAAAAACTCCGGACCTGTGACATCATCACGTACGCTGGTGTTCCGACTGTACAAATCACGAGTCCGTGCTCACGTACTTGAGAATTGAGAAACGGCCCACGAGTCCGTGCTCGCGTTCTCGGCGGGTACGTACTCCCGTGCGTTCTCGGCGAGTACGTACTCACGAGCACGCGAGTACGTACTCGCGTACTTGGGCATTGATAAACGGCCATTGTGTGTACATGTGTAAATGTGATCCACCTGGTGTGTGTTGCTGCATCCAGTTGTTGACATTAATCCTGACTTCTTCAGACCTGGTCTTGAAGTCCACAGACTCCAGCTCTGTGCTGTAATGTTTCTTGCTTTGTATTAAGAATTTCTGAAACCACAGACGACACATTTATAAATTGACTCCAGCAAAGTCTCTGACATCACTGATTCTGATTTACTTCAGGCTGACATGATAAGAAAACACAGTTATATTCACATGATCACACATGCCTCATATCACTAACACACAGATTCTGGTCAGTGAGAATCATCTGAGAAGCCAGACGAGTACAATGAGAGTTTCTACTTTACTTGCTTATATGTTGACCTGCTGCTCCCTTCTCCCTTCACCAAACTCACAGCATTTCTCTCCCTGCCTCTCATTGACTCCAAAACACACAAGCGTATGAAGAATCACACTCTACATAAGAAGAAGAAACAGACCTGAGTAAAGGGGCAGGACTTCTCTCTGTACAGTCTGTTAGCAACAGTGAAGGTAAATAGAGCCTCTGGCCTGTTGAGTTCAGTGAGAAGTTTGGCAAAGCTGCTGTGAACATCACCCCAACAATCCTTGGCTTGCAAGCACTGTGGACAAAACACATTAGTGGATTCAAAGAAGAACACAGAGAAGAAAAAAAAATACTGGAACGTCATGTGTGACGATGTTAATGCTTCAAAAACAACTGACTGAGAGACTGAATTTTATTTGGTTTAAACTTTGTGTTTAATTGCCTTTCATTTGAGGTAAGTGTTAAACTAACTTTTGATTTTCTTTCTTTGTTGTTAGATCATTTCTTAGCATTTGTTTCCCCTGAGTGCCCAACTTCTTCAACATACCTGTCAGGAGATTTATTCTAAAACACTTCTTCAGTTGAAAATCAGAGAGGAGAAACACAGTTTTACTTGTATACAAGGGCAGCACAGAGCAGGGCTCTGTGACACGCGCTCTGAGACTGCCCTGGTCTTTCTTTTATACATCAGTGGGTGTTTGTTCCTTACATTAGAATGTGGATGTTTAGGTGTGTGTGTGTGTGTGTGTCCCCATAAACGACTTCCCTAAACCTGCTGGTCTGGAAAATCCAACAGTTCATCTATATCAGGGGTGTCGAAGTCCAGGCCTCGAGGGCCAGTGTCCTGCAGGTTTTAGATAACACCCTGGGTGAACACACCTGAATCAAATGAGTAGTTCATTACCAGGCCTCTGGAGAACTACAAGACATGTTGAGGAGGTAATTTAGCCATTTGAATCAGCTGTGTTGGATCAAGGTCACATCTAAAACCTGCAGGACACCGGCCCTCGAGGCCTGGACTTCGACACCTGTGATCTATATGTAAAAAAAGGCACTTAGACTAAAACTGACATAGCTACGTTTATCCTACCGTAAAACAATAAAACAAGGTACGACCTCTCCCATGGTCCCAGGATGTGGGTTTGAATACCAGAACACCCTGGAATGCACACAAAGCCTACTAAAGATCACACATCCTATCACTACACAATCGATTATACACCTCTAAGCATATATGGAAACTTATATCATTAAAAGATTATACTGACTACTAAGTACAATTTTCCATTGACAATACCCAAGGAACCTTTCTGTTATCTGGATTCACTTAGCCTAACATTAGCAATAAGTGGTCACATGAATCCTGCACATCCCAAGAAAAGGGTGTGTTGGCATCATCTAACCTAAAAGCGGTGTTTCATAGATCATATTCACAGGTCATCTACAAAAAAATAGTCCCTGTGAGTGCCAACTATTCCAGAAACGTTTTTAAATAGTGGTTAAAAAAAATCTATACAGAACATGAAAAACAGAGTAAAACACTTTCTTAAAAGACACACGATTAATGCTGCAGAAAATCATTAATCTTGTGATTAATCACACAGAGCAATAAAATAAACACTTGAAATCCAGCTGATTATTTTATTATCTTATCACTGAATGTTCTCTCAGTGCTGCTGTATTTCTAAGGTGATGGCAGCAACTTTCAACTGGCTCAATTTAAACATTGAAGGTTACTGTCCCATGGGTTGCAACTTTAAATAAGTAGGTTAGCACATGGTTGGAGAAAAGCAGCCAGGTTTGAGTCTGACCTGTGCCCATTTGCTGCATAACCCCCTGCCCAGATTAACACCAGAGCATCCTGCAATGTGTTAAATGAGTACCACTACAATAACTATTCTGCAGTATAATTTTAATGTTTGTGTGTGAGCATGTGTACTTTACCTCTGACATCTGTGTGGCTGTGTTGCCTCTGGCCCCCAGCATCACCATAGCCAGGGCTGAAGAGATGCTGAACAGGGAGAAAAAGATGTTTCCCGTCTTGTTGTTGCTCAGCTGTTTGAGCAAAGCCAGAGAGAAAGCACTGTTGGCCTTGGGCAAAGATGTTGCTGATGCCATTGTTTCTGGTACAAAGAAGGGGTGCAGAGAGTTCTTCAATGCACCAAGCAAGATTAATTGAATCTAACTGAGGTTCACTTTACCTAAAAACTACAAAACAACAAAAACCACGGCAGCTGTTATTCAGGGTTTTGTTTAAAATGATATCCTTCATGGTGTGTATGCAGATTTAGTCACAAAGCTCCCAGAGAAGTCAGTGAGTTATAAACAGCTGAAAGGGTTAGCATTACTCTTTGAGTGCACATGGAAAGAATCTGCAACAGGATTACAGTTATACACACAAATGTAAATATAGTATCTAGTACATTTGGAAAAACTGAATAAAGTTACATGACTTACTGACATCCACTTTTCTTTCGTCGTCAGACGGTCAGGATTCTTTCTGGCTTCCGCTTGAAGCGTTTTTTGTTTGTTTGGGTTTTGCGTTGACCATAACCTCCCCGGCACTGATTACGTTCTGGATAAGAGAAGTAACGGGAATGAACTCGTCACCTACTGACCAATCAGGTTAACAGCGTCACCATGCCCTCGGATCTCTCTGCCTGAGGAGTAGGTAGGAGGATCTAAAGTTTTCCAATAGCCTCTAAAGTCTTCACGTTTCCGTAATGATCAGAAAATAAAATAAATGCTTATTGCTTTCTTTTCCCACATTGTGTGAATTTTCAAGGTTTTATATTTTTGTAATAATTTCTTAAACCTGATAACTGAATATATTTGCACGGGTCTTTTTGTCCCTCTGAATAAGCACGAGGATAATTTAAAAAAAAATCAAAAAGCCATTTTTACTGTGCTCAAAATGCTGTTTTCATAAGCTAAGCAGGTTTTTAGCAGTAACTAATTTCATTCGTGTACCTCAGTTCTTCATTATCTATTTACAGGGTGAATTAAAAATGTCCTAAATATCTTTGGGAAGCATTATTATTTTATTGTTAATTATTTCCACAGGTGTACAGTAGCGGTTTTTGATACGGGCGACACGGGCGGTTGCCCAGGGCGGCATCGTGGTGGGGGCGGCATGACGGGCATCGGCAAAAAAAAAAAAAAAAAAATGCTCGTACTCATGCTGCTCCGACGTCATGCCAGCGCATATTGGGAATAACATTGGCACCGATCGGTAGTGACAGCGTGCACCGGACCACGCTTGATATTTGAGGAAATCGACGGTACATTTGTGTGTGAATCCGAGAAGCACTGAGAGCCTCAGATTAACCAATCAGTCAGATCGCTGTCTCGACTTCTCCTCATCCTTCTTCGTTCCCTTGGTTTTTTAAGTACCTCATATACTGTATGTTGGGATTCTTTAGCTAGTTAACCATCACATTAGCAAACTGCTTCGGAGCACAGCTGCCGGAGTCGCGGGTTTCTTGAATCAGGCGTTGGACCTGCTGGAGGAATGCTCTGCGATGATGGTGGAAAACAACCGCCATTCAACCCATTTGAGAGATTCAAAGAACTAGCTACAGGTATGATTGAAAGTTTGACAACACCGACTTCAACGTCGGCGCTGAAACTAAAACACTGTTTATGCGTCTGTGATTTATTAGCGAGGGGCTTCTCCATCAAAACGATTCTGATTTTATGCAGTTGCAGCTTTCAAAGCGTTTTATGTGCGCACGCGTGAGATCGCTCACTTGTGTGCACGTGAACGCTCACGGCATGACGTCACACAGCTCAGTTCCTTTCTGCTTTGATCTTGCAGCACGTGACCTCCACCTGAAGCCATAAATAGGGGTGTCGTACGTTAAATGTACAGACCGCGATCTTCCCTTTCTGAAGCTTTCTGAAAACGGATTTCCAAAGTAATTGTAGCGAAACTAAGTCATTGACAATGTCTGTATTCAATGTTAGAATCCCTATCCACATTACTTCAGAGGCTATTTTACCTGCTATCAGCGGGTGTTTCGATAGGCTCTCTGGATTACAGTGGGAGATAATAGAAATGGAATCTGGGACTCCGATGTCCAAGTAGCACTGGCTGATATGATTACTGATGTAATACAGTCAGTTAGTGCAAGCATCATAAAAACTTTGCTTCTAGGAGGTCAGGACCAATTAAATGATGCGTCATTCCAGACATACCTTAGCGTAGCCGTGACAAAATAAGCCCCATATTGGGAAACTCTCTCTCAACCAGCTTTGCTGCCGCTCTTAATGTCACCCATGAGGAGTGTGCCAGCGCTGTGAAGCTGACACAGATGGTTGAGGAGGAGATCTCAAATAAAGTCAACTCGGGTTGGGTTCTAGTCCCAGAAAACCCTGAATCTATTTATGTCACCAGAAAAATAACAAACATAAAAAAACTTAGATGCATGGTTTCTCATGCTTTCTCATGTCTGAAGAAATATAAAGGTAAGCTGAGCTGCCTGTGCATGAGGACTTTACCCAGCTCCTTTAGTTCAAGCGTTGAGAGTCTTGAATCCAAGCTCTCTGAGATGGGAACAATTAAAGAAATAAGTATGGCACTCATGAGGTGGAGTACAGACAGAGAGATAAGTAAAGATGACGAGGACTGTCACATAGAACTGCAACCCATGGAGGAAAAGAAAGTGATGAGTTTGCAGAAGCTGAGGAGAAAGCTCAAAGTGATGTTGAAACAATCCTCAACAATCTGCATTTACATGATGAAGATGATGCAGATAAAGCTGCAGCTGACATTGTAAATGTGTTAATTGCTAACATTCAGTATCCTGATGCAGAAGATATCACATTAAGTGAGAAGTGTAGCTCACCCAAGCCTGCTTTTGATGTGGACCTGGTGATCAAAAGGTGAAAGACTTTTTGCATCATGCACCCTAATTATAAACCAGATGAAGTAAAACAACACTTCTTCAGGTTTGCTAAAAAGGAATTTGAAAAATTAAACTGTGAGCTGAAAGATCATTTGAAGAAAAGCAAGGATATTTGACCTTTCAGAGACAACAGGCAAACTCCGCTGAGAGTGAGAGAGCTGACTCCAGGAAAAGCGTACACATGAATCCCTCAGAAGTTCCAGAAAGTCACCAACCTTAGAAACCACAGTTAAAAGTTCTTCTCCACTCAAATTTAGAACAGTCATGCCGGTTATGGATAAACTGTTTAGTAAATTAACACAGGCAGGACACCTTGACCTGACAAGTAAGGAAATCGAGATGTTTTCAAGGAGTTGACAGATAAAGTGTACGACCATGTCGAGTCAACATATCCAGGCCCCATCTCTAAGACTTCACAGGGTGACTGTAACGTACCCTCTGCTCCTGATGTGGTCTATGTGCTCGTAGAAGATTCAGTGGAAGGTTCTTACAAAACCTTCTTTTCTGGTTGGAGAATGAAACTTTAACCCAAACTATTATAAATGACAAAATTTCTGGTGCGTGGAAGATATAGTAAGAGTGCTGACCCCATCAAAGGAAGAAGTTATGATTGGACCAGATGCTGGTGAAACAAGTGACAGACTGTTTATATCACAGTCAAGTCCAGTTACTGATCTCACCAATCAACCAGTCTGTGTGAGTGCAGAACACCCGGACCTGGTTTCAAATACAAGCAATGATCAGGCATCAGTGTCTCACACTGAACACACAGAGGGTCAAAGTCAGCCAGCAACCTCTGAAAAAACAGAGGAAGAACTATCAGAAACATCAGTGCTACCTTATGCTGCTAAGCTAGTTGCCATTCAATTTAGCAATAGTTTATTCATGACAATGGCACAAAATGTCACAAAAATACCAGAAATGTTCTGGATATAGAAAAAATAGACTTAGCTATCAACCATCTGTCACATTTGGTACTTTCTGAAGTGAGATGCACCGAATCCCTGGAAATTCTTAAAAATAACAGGGTTAAATTAGTCAAGGCCACAGCTAAAGGCCTTATCAAGGAGTTTGGATCTCCAGACAAGTTCTTCGCTGTAATGACATCAGAAGATTCATCTTTTTACGACACTATTCTGAAGCACCTAGCAATCAATCTCAGTGTCTTCATGAATCCTCCAAAGAAATCCAAACTCGCCAGGTTTTTCTCAGCAGTGTTAAAAGCTTTTAAGAAGCCGTTCAGCTGGTCCTTTAAAGGCAGTACTGATGACTAAATTGTCATCTTGATTTTTTTTTTCAAATACCTCTTTTAAATCTTAAAGCAGTCTGGCCTCAGAGTTAACATCTGAGGTATATTTATTTTAAAACTATTTCATTCGACTTTAATTAGACTGAGAAATATTCTTCATCGTGTCTCCTCATTATCGTTACCATCACCCCACCGGCCGCGGCAGATGGTGTCCCTTCTGAGCCTGGTTCTGCCGGAGGTTTCTGCCTGTTACAGGTAGTTTTTCCTCCCCACTGTCGCCAAGTGCTTGCTCATAAGGGATTATTAATTAATTGGGGTTTTCTTGCTGCTACTGTAGGGTCTCTATCTTACAGTATAAAGCAACTTGAGGAGACGGTTGTGATTTGATGCTATATTAAAAATCTTAAATTCAACTGAATCTTAAAACATGTAATATAGCATCACATCACCATCAAATCAACAACTGAAAAATAAAACAAAATGAAAATAAAAACCTAAATTAAAAGCAGTTTCTGATTTGTCTTGTGCTTTCAAAATATATTGTCAATATGAAAAGTGTTGCATTTATATGCTCTGGTCGTCAGTAGCATTGTCTCCTGGCAGCTCGCTCTGCAGTACCATTTGCAGAACGGAGTACTCCGTGTTTCCCAAAGGCAATAGGTTATTTTATTTTTCTACAGGATTTAAAGGCTGCTGTTGTTGTTGTTCTCCTTCTTTCACAGAGAGGTGATAAGTCTGGGTGTGTTGATTTTTTTGTCCACACCGCTCCTTGCTGACGCGTCTTACGTAGGCTCCACTCTGAACCGCCCAATCAGATGCTGTTAACACGATTCTAGACTATGTAAAATTTAGACTATTTAAATTTAGATAGACACATTTTTCCTGTAACTGTGTTTTCACTCTAACTTTTGTTGAAAATGTAATTTATGTCATTGTTACATCCCCCAAACGGATGTTGGTTTTCTTCTCTGAACTATTTCCTTTTCATCTGTCTAGGCTCCACCTCCTCTCTTCTGATTGGATGCTACTCACAGACAACAACAGCAACACAAAGCAAACTTCTTAAAATGTCTTTTTGTTCCTCTTTTTTTCCTCAGAATAAATTGTGACCGGGCTCACTGGCTGAGATGGCGGAGCCAAACATCGACATGTTAACTGTGACTGCGAAGTTCCTGTATGAACCGAACAACTCTGAAATCCAGGAAGAGCTGAGTGTGTTTTCTTCAAGCTCAGATGGAATTTGATGGACTAACATGCTGCATTTAGGACATTATCAAACTGGTATATGAAGTGTGGTACCACAATGTCTCACTTCGTGCTTGCTCTTCTCCAGCCTCTGCTGTCACTTTGTAGTCACTTGTGTTGTTATTATCTTATTTGTTGCGATTTAGAATCTGTGAGCACAAGCAGAGGTTTTAGCTCGGGAAGTAAGCGTGACCTCGTTTTCAGAGTGTAACTCCGAAATGACAACACAGGCACGGCTTCTTCAAGACGGGTGCTTTGCTGCATTTATTGAACGCCGTGAAAACTTGTGGCCGCTGCCACTTTGGAGGTCCTAGAACAATAACTTTACAGTCCTGTGCATTCTTGAACAGCTGGCCTAACCAGGCTTTTGCAGATAGCTCACTGAACTCCTTAGTAGGGATGGGTATCGTTTAGGTTTTATCCGATACCGGTGCCAACCGGTACTTTTGAACGGTGCCGGTGCTTAAACGGTGCTCAAACCGGTGCTTAAAGAATGGAGAACACAAATTGGTCCAAAAACCTCTCATGTTCAGCTGGTTTTTGTAAAAGATAACATGTTAGCCTTTTCTGCAGCTATAGGGCATATATGGTCTCACTCTTGGCTGGAAGCAGTGCTTAAACAATGGAAAAACACAAACTTGTCCAAAACCTCTCATGTTTAACTGTTTCCACTTTTCTTTGGTCATTTTAGCCTTTTGGCCAGGGTAAGGGAGTATCTGCCATCAAACAAGAAACAGCCGCATGTAACTACGACGGTGTTTGCTAGTTCACCTTACATGCATTAATGTAATAATGTGGTTAGCGTACTCAACGTTAATTACACACGAACAACATGAAGCTACTCACGCAGAGGAGAACGGCTGCTGCTGCCATCATCATCCGTCATCATTTCTGCCACGCTGACAGGGCTAGGGGCCAGGACTCTACTCTTTTGGGGGATGTTGCTAACTCCAGGTCCGCTAACAGGCACCACACCCGCAGTAGATGTGCACGGTGTGAGGTCTCGCAGCAAGCTATCAAACACGGCAAATTTCTCGGCTTTAAAAAAACCCCGCTATGTGTTGCCAGGTGTTTCATCAGATTGAGGTGTTACCTCCTTTGACAGTATCACAGTATCAGCTTAAAGCACTTGTTGCAGGCTGCTGAGTTTGCATTTTTTCCTGCGAAGTACAGCCAGACTTTTGACCGCTTTGCCTTGGCATTTTTAATCTGTAGCTCTGCTCTAAAGAACGTACGTACCTGGCCCCGCCTACTAGCCTCGGAAACGTAAAATGATTGGCTAGAATTGGCTCAGGAAAAAAAAAGCACCGAAATAAAGCACCGAAGTGTGCGCTGCTTTCGGTCTGGTTACTACCGTTTATGCACCGGACACCGGTACCCATCCCTACTCCTTAGCGTGATTATTAAACATGGGCTGACAGCCTATATTATCACGCCCAAACCTCGCGATACTAGCGGTGTAACAAAAACTTATTCTTTGTGACAAGATAAACATGTCTCCTCTCCTACACAAGATAAATGCACCTTTACAATATTATCCACAGAAATGTACAAGCAAGAACATTTTAACTGCTGGAACCAACTATTAAACTTCTTTATACATAAGGCATTTATGTGACACTTACACAGAGGCATCTCTAAAATTTAATGATTGTGAAATATGTCAAACTTTTCTCCTCTACTTTATCAGCTAAGAGCATTTTTAGCACAGTGGAGAAAAGGTGTGCACTGAGGATCTTGAACTATAGCGTTTAAGTGTTGTCACTGCTGAGGATTGGTGGACACAGATCCTTATTTACTACGCTGCTGTTACAGTTTAAACGTCTTCATGAGAAAAAGCACTTTTAGTTGTACTTTGCTCCTCACTGTCTTTGAAAAGCAGAGCTGATCAAACAAATCCAGTAATTGCACTTTTATCTTATGTTTGGTTTAGTAATGTGTCTTAATCTATTTTGTGTTTTTATTTATCATGTGGGGAAACATCCTGTCAGCCCTGTGCTGAGAGGGCTGTGGTCATCCATCTGTCCTGTTCTGATAAACCCAATTTCAGGAACACCTTCTTTAGATCTGTTCATTTTTATTCATATAGCACCAGTCAACAAATCTTGTCTCATGTCACTTCATATTGTAACGTAGAAAACAATGTTGCAATTATATGTTAATTGTATATAATGGACCATGTGTTCTTTCTGCGTTTATCTCAACACATGCTGAAACCAGCAAACTTACAGAATATACACAAAGTAATTCTGAAATCGCACCTCTATAATGTACAGCTCAGTTAAACTTAGCTGCAAAAATAGTCTTCTTTTAAACTATTAATTCACAGAATAAGCATTCAATGAAAAATGCAAAACCAACAAAAGTACTGAGGTTTCCACATTACAAAACAAAGAAACATCGCAGTGAATGTAGTGCAGTGTGATTAGCATGTCCTCTCTGATCTAGTTTATGTGTCAACATGTTTGTATGTGTCCTTGTGTGAGTGACAGAGAAAAATTGTACGGGTTCGTACTATCCTGGTGGGGACCAAATCTGACATTTACTATACTGGTGGGGACTTTCTGCACCGTGGGGACCAAAATCCATGTCCCCTTGGGGTTGAAAGCAATTTTCACACTGAAAATGTGGTTTTAGTGTCAGGGTTACAATTAGGTTATGGTTAGGTTTAGGTTTAGGGTAAGGGTTAGGGTTAGGCATTCATTTTTAATGGTTAGGGTTAGGGTAAGGGGCTAGGGAAACCATTATGTCAATGGGATGTCCCCACGAGGATAGCAAACCAGACGTGTGTGTGTGTGTGTGTGTGTGTGTGTGTGTGTGTGTGTGTGTGTGTGTGTGTGGTGTGTGTGTGTGTGTGTGTGTGTGTGTGTGTGTGTGTGTGTGTGTGTGTGGTGTGTGTGTGGTGTGTGTGTGTGTGTGTGTGTGTGTGTTGTTGTGTGTGTGTGTGTGTAACAATGAACTATTCTGCATTGCATTTGCAAAAGACCAAACTGGCCCAAAGTCTGTCAGTCATTTGTCCACGATGAGGCCGTTGAATGTTGCCACCATAGCTGAAAACACGCTCCACTGCAGCACTACATGCAGGTACTGCCTGGTGCCACATGAAACAGTGCACGAAGAGTCTGCATGCTCATTGCCCAGAATAAGAGGGCGTTCTGTCCATCAGCAATATCCAGGTAGTGACTTAGCTGTAGCTGGTTTGTCACCTAACCCCCAGCACGGATGGAACAGCAGGACTGATCCTGACTATTTTCTCACCTTGTGTCAAATCTGTTGCTGCTCCAAAAAGCTTCAAGTTGTCCACCATCTCCTTCAACAGGTTCATGCTGTGAATAATAATTCCTTGTGCGCAGCCATTTCAAGAAGAGCAGAGAGTTTTAGATGTTCACATTGAAGAACAGCCTTTACTTGTCTCAGTGTTGATTCCATCTTGTGATTATAGCAGCAGGGATCGCTTTCTGTTCACCAAAATTCAGCTTCAAATACATCTTTGAATGTTGTGCTTGTGTGCAGTAGAGAGCTGAGCTTAGATAACTTTGAAGAGAAGGACATGTCACTTGGTCTCTCACAGCCCATCTCTCACCACCAGCTGAAGTGGTTGTTCTGCGACATACTGGCTGTATTTGCTCTTGTTTTGTGGGAACTCCACAGACTTGCAGCTACAGCAAGTTTTTATTTTCGATAAATCAGAGTGATGGAGCTGTAAAGCAGGTTTCATCACAGCAGAGGATTTCATTAATGTGCATTCTTTAGGTTTATATCTGCAACCAGAACTACTCAGACTGCATTGTGAGGCGGCTGTGCACGACCTGCATTTATGTTAAATTAAAGTACTTAATGCGAGCGTGATTTCCCTGTGCGGATATGAATGAAACGTGTACCTGTCATCTTAACAGCGGGCAGGGTGGTGGAGATGTTCTGAGGGTGAGGCGGTCGCACTGTGATGGGAACGCAGCCGGCGTACAGGCAGCCAGAAAAGGCTGCGATCAGGTCTGTACCTGCAGAAGAAGGAGACACACTGGTGTGAACGATGCTTGCAGTGTCCAGGTGCTGTCACCTGAAAAGTACATTTAACATCTGCATCGTCTCTCACCTGGCGGGTACACCAGAGCGATATGTTCTCCTTCCTGCAGACCGCCTCTCTCCATCAGCAGAGCTGCCACTCACTCCGCCCTCTTATGCAGCGCAGGAGGTGAGAGAGGGGAACGTGTGAGCCATCAAGAAGCCAAAGGACAAAAACTGCAGTTC